>NW_026576225.1:57500-143162 GCF_028641065.1 Leucoraja erinaceus | reverse complement strand
CAGACAGAAGAGCCAGACACAGAGATACAGAGAGAGAGAGCCAGACACAGAGATACAGACACAGATAGAGAGAGAGCGAGAGCGAGAGCGAGAGCGAGAGCAGGAAAGTCATTCTTCTTAAAGTCAAGCAGAATTGAAGGAGGTGGTGGGATTGTCATTTATTTCCAACCCCCGATTCAGCAAACAGTTGGTCTCTGCGGTCAATGTCAATGAACAAAGCCCCTGGTTGAAAAGACTGAAATAAGTGATGAACTGACACAAGTGAGTCCTATGAGGGAACCAAGCGGGGCCAGAGAATTACATGCCAATAATAAATGTCTTGGGGAACTTTTCCTCAAAGTCCTATCAGGAGTGAAATTAATCTGGAGATTATAAGCCCTAACAGGACTGGGGTCCCCAAGAGAGAGAAAGGGATTTAAGGAAGGATGTCAAGAAAGGCTAGGATGAGGTAGGTTTTTTAATTAGATGGGAAAGGCAGAGTTGAAAGTTGAGGGGGAACTTCTTTACTCAGAGAGTGGTAGCTGTGTGGAATGAGCTTCCAGTGAAGGTGGTGGAGGCAGGTACGATATATGGTTATATGGTATACCCTTAGAAAGTATTTGCTGATGTGGACAATTTGTTGGTTTGTTCCACAAGTGAAGAGAGAGAAATACTTCAGAATATAAGACAGCAGATGATGACCTTGGGAAAGGCAGGATATAGTTCAGACTAGATTGGAGAATGTTGAAATTGTATGGTGAAATGGAAAAAGTACATGTCAAAGAAGTTAAATTAAAATGCAGCCAAAGCAGCTGAAACAGCATCTGGAAGAGATGTCCAGGGTAAGTCTGAATCGATTTAGGTATGAGCACTGTAGTGTCGTTTATGCTGAATAAGGTAATTAAGAGGTTTGGTAAACCTACAGAAATCAGCTATGACAACGGATTGTTTTCATTTGATGAAAAGAATAAATGGAACATTGAAGGTTAAAATAAATAAGATTTGTGTAATGCTCTGCCAATGGCACTGAAGAAATGTTGCATGCAAACTAACCAGCAGGTGACACAATGGAGAAGTTCCTGCAAGGGACCGAGTTTGGAACAGTTACAGATAGAATTTAAAAAGTATATGAAACAGTTAATAATGATATACAAGTCTATTTATGAACAGGTAAAGTAAAAGCTGTCGGAGATGGACCAGGAAGAAGGACCCATTAAACCTGAAGACAAGATGTATGTATGAGTTTTCTAAATCACCGACCGATGTTCGTTTAGAAGGTTGAGATACCTAGTACGATTTCAATAATTACATGAGGGCTGTCCCACAGGTACGAATAGATAATAGCCCTGAGGTAAGTGAACAGGAGGACAAAGAAGAGTAGAGTTTTAACAAGAACTTGTTTGACATCAGTGGTGGGAAATAATGGAAAGGATACTAAAGACAATATTATAGGAATTTGGACAAATAGGGTAGGATTAGGAAGAATTAGCATGGATTTGTGATTGTGATATTTGACTAATCTTGATTTTTCTTAAAAGAGGTTATTAGGAAAATTGATGAGGTTAAAGTGGTGAACTTCAGTAAGGCCTTTGACAAAGTTCAATAAAGGAAATAAGGTTGGTTAAGAAGTGGTTAGTAAGGAATAGCAAGATGGATTAAAAGTGACTGTTGGGAAATGTCAGAGAGTAATGGTGGATGGATGTTTATCAGGTTGGAGGTCAATGACTAGAGGGGTACCTCAGGGATGTGTGTTGGGACCACTGTTGTTTGTCATGTGAATCAATAATATGGATGTTGGTGTGGTAAGATAGATTAAGAAGTATGTAGATTATACTAAGATAGGTGGTGTTGTGAATAATTAAGTAGATTTTAAAAATGCACAGAGAGATTTAGGTCATTTGGAAGAGTGGGTTGAAACATGACAGATGGATTTAATGTTGATAAGTGTGAGGTGATACATCTTGGCAGGACAAATTCAAATTAGACTTACATGGTAAATGATTGTGAATTGAGGAATGAAGTTGAACAGAGGGATCTAGGAACAACTGTGTGTAATTCCCTGAAAGTGGAATCTCGTGTAGAAAGGATGGTAAAGAAAGATTTTGGTGTGTTGGCCTTTATAAATCAGAGCATTGTGTATAGAAGTTGGGTTGTAATGTTAAATTGTACAAGCTATTGGTGAGGTCAATTGTGGAGTATGGTGTATAATTTTGGTAGGCATAATTATAGGAAAAAGGTTAACAAAATAGAGAGTACAGAGGAGATCAATTAGAATGTTGACTGGGTTTCAGCAACTAAGATACAGAGAAAGGTTGAACAAGTTAGGTTTTTATTATTTGGGAAAGATAGAAGGAATACCCACCATGGTAACGATGTTTTCTTAAGGAACAGTTTACTGGCAGTATCTCATTCTATTACAGAATTAAAAACCAAGGGGCTGCTGGCACAGAGTCCCCATCTCGACTTGCCAATCCATTCTGTGAAAGCAGAGAACTGGGATCTTGTAAAATCATGGAAAGAAGAAAAGCTGCAACCAAGGTGGACTGGACCCTACCTTGTGTTATTAATCACCGAGACAGCAGTACGAATAAAAGAAAAAGGGTGGACACACGCAAACCGATTTAAGGGTCCTGTGGAGGCCCCACCAGACAATATCAACCCGTAGACTGTGCGTGAAGGGAAGGAACCATTGACTTTGTGCCTATTCGGATGTTGTATCATTCCCTGCGCTGGCCTTCAGAACACAGTATGACTAGCGAGAGGAGGATAGGGAGGTGAAGAATCTGCTGCTAGCACTAGAAAAGGAAGATATTGTATAAATCAAAAGATGCGTAGCAAAAAGAAAAATGGTGGATTGTGAGAAAAGGGTTAATAGGGATGGTTGATTTATACTAGAACTCTGAAAAATATAACTTAGAAATAAATAAGGTGTCAGCAGAAGCCAGACTGCTGGTAGAATAAAGTAACAATATACAGAACAGAGAGAAATTCTAGATAAAGAAAGTAACAAAGATAAAAACTTCAGCAGAAGCCTTGGGAGCCTTTGACGTCAGGAGATGGTCCGAGACGTTCCTGGACTTTCTCGTGGGAATGTGGGCTTTATGTTATGATTGGACGAAACTCGATGGGGAGACACGAGGTAGTGACCATAGTGAAGAAAGGTATAAAGATAGAAAGCATCTCCATCTTCTTTGTGCCTCTAGGGGACATCAGAGGAGAGGCACCTATTCTGCAGAATATGAAATTAATAAAAACACTTCTTTGTCTGAATTTGTCTCAAGAGCATTTGTGATTTTCGAATCTCACAGGAGGGAGAGATAGATCAGCCATGATTGAATGGCGGAATAGACTTAATGGGCCGAATGGCCTAATTCTGCTGCTATCACTTTTGACCTTATACAGGGAGAAACCTTGTCTCCGCACTGGAGTCACACAAGTCTTACACTCAACGTTATTCCCTTCATCCCGTATCCGTACACTGTGGACGGATCGATTGTGATCACGTGTTGTCTTTCTGCTGACTGGTTAGCAACAACAAATCTTTTCACTGAACCTCGGTACACGTGACAATAAACTAAACTCAACCCTCCCGCCGCCAGGTGGCGCTGCAGACAGAGGGACAAACACGGTGCGTCACGGACTCCCGCCGCCAGGGGGCGCTGCACTCGGAGGACCAGAAACGCTACACTCGGAGGACAAGAGGGCGCCCAGACCTCCTCTCCTTCCTCACTCAATCACATCCCCCCCGCTCCTCACTGCCCGCACGCATCGGGCTCCGGCTCCTCGGGTCGCCAGCCGCAAGATGGCGCTGGGGAAGGGAGGAGCGGGTGGTGAAAGGACGCGGGGCCGAGCGGCGGCGGCGGCTGTTCCCACCTGAGCTCCTGGCGCTGAGCGGGGCCTCCCTCCTCCCGTCGTTCGCGGCGACGCATTGTCCCGCCTCACGTGACCGGCGACCATGTCCCGCCTCCTCCCACTGACGGGCAGCGCCAGCGGCCAATAGCAGACAGTCCCGCCCCCTCATAACCACGACCAATCAGAGCCGCGTCCCCGCTATTAGTCGAGCCGTAGCCCCGCCCCTCGGACAGACAGCTGCCAATCGGAGTTAACATAGAAACATAGAAAGAAAGTAGGTGCGAGAGCAGACCACCAGGTCCATCGAGCCCGCACCGCCATTCGCTCATGGCTGAACACTAAACAGACACACTTACCCACAAACAGTAGACACAAGACACAGAACACAAGACACTACCCTCCCCTTTATACCGCTATCACCCCTCTCCACCCCAAGAACCTCGTGATCTCCTGGGGGAGGCAAAAAACCGGATAAAAACCCAGGTCCAATTCGGGAAAAAAATCCGGGAAATTCCTCTCCGACCCCAATCTAGACGATCGACACTTGTCCAGGAGATCACTCAGGTCTTACTATACTAACCATACCTAGGTCCATATCCCTGCCCTCTCCCCGTAGCCCCTTATCCCCTTGGCAGCTAAAAAACCATCTATTTTAGTCTTAAATATATTTAAAGTTTCTGCTTCCACTGCTCCCTGGGGCAGTGAATTCCATAAATTAACCACCCTCTGGGTGAAGAAGTTCTTCCTCATCTCAGTTTTAAAAGAGCCCCCCCTTATTCTGCAACTATGTCCCCTAGTTCTAGTTTCCCCGATCATTGGGAACATCCTCGGTGCATCCACCCGATCAAGGCCCCTCACGATCTTATATGTTTCAATGAGATCGCCTCTCATTCTTCTAAGCTCCAAAGAGTAGAGTTCCAGCCTACTTAACCTTTCCTCATATGTCAATCCCCTCATTGCAGGAATTAATCTTGTAAACCTTCGCTGCACTGCCTCCAGGGCTAGTACATCCTTTCTTAAGTATGGACCCCAGAACTGTACACAGTATTCCAAATGTGGTCTCACTAATACTGTGTACAGCTGCAGCAAGACCTCCGTGTTTTTATACTCAATCCCCCTAGCAATAAAGGCCAAAACTCCATTGGCCTTCCTGATTGCTTGCTGCACCTGCATACTAACTTTCAGTGATTCATGTACTAATACCCCTAGATCCCTTTGCGTTGCATTACAACACAACTCCTCCTCATTTAGAAAATAACTTGCCCTATCATTTTTTTTCCCAAAGTGAATGACTTCACATTTATTAGTATTAAATTTCATCTGCCAAGTTGTTGCCCACTCACCTAGCTTATCTATATCCTTTTGCAGACTCTTCCTATCCTCCTCATCCCCTACTTTTCCTCCCATTTTTGTATCGTCCGCAAATTTTGATATATTACACTTGGTTCCCTCCTCCAAATCATTTATATAAATTGTGAACAACTGGGGTCCCAGCACCGACCCTTGCGGAACCCCGCTAGTTACCGGTTGCCATCCCGAGTATGAACCATTTATCCCCATTCTCTGCTTCCTATTTGTTAGCCAATCCTCTACCCATGCTAATATATTACCCCCAATCCCATAATTTTTTATTTTTAGCAATAGTCTCTTATGTGGCACCTTGTCAAAAGCCTTTTGGAAGTCCAAGTATACCACATCCACCGGTTCCCCTTTATCCACCCGGGTTGTTACTTCCTCAAAGAATTCGAGCAGATTCGTTAAACAGGACTTCCCCTTCACAAAACCATGTTGGTTCTGTCCGATGAAGTCATGTTTATCCAAGTGCCCCGTTAGTGTTTCTTTAATAATTGTCTCTAACATTTTACCCACCACCGATGTTAGACTAACCGGTCTATAGTTACCCGCCTTCTGTTTACTTCCTTTTTTAAATATAGGTGTTACATTGGCCATTTTCCAATCCACTGGGACCGTTCCTGCCTCCAGGGAGTTTTGGAAAATTA
Organism: Leucoraja erinaceus; assembly: GCF_028641065.1. Lineage (NCBI taxonomy): Eukaryota > Metazoa > Chordata > Chondrichthyes > Rajiformes > Rajidae > Leucoraja > Leucoraja erinaceus. Next base: position 137,331 of record NW_026576225.1, on the reverse strand, counting down.
TCACCAATGCATCCACAATCCCCACCGCTATCTCCCTCAAGACCCTTGGATGTAATCCATCAGGCCCAGGGGATTTATCCTCCTTCAGTCTCATTAATTTCCCTAATACCACCTCCTTGGTGATCTTAATAGTATTTAGCTCCTCCATTCCTACCGCCCCCTGTTTATCCAGCGTTGGAATATTTTTTGTGTCTTCTATGGTGAAGACTGATACAAAATACTCGTTTAATGCCTTTGCCATTTCCATGTTCCCCACCAACAACTCTCCAGTCTCACCCTCCAATGGACCAACGTTCACCTTAGCCACCCTTTTTCTTTTTATATAGCTATAAAAACTCTTACTATTAGTTTTTATGTTGTTCGCTAAATTCCTTTCATAGTCTATTTTCCCCGTCTTAATTAATCTCTTAGTTATTTTTTGCTGACCTTTAAATGCTTCCCAATCCTCTACCCTCCCACTATCTCTGGCTACCTTATATGCCCTTGCCTTCAGCCGAATACTATCCTTTATAGTTTTACTGAGCCATGGCTGACTGTTCTTACCCTTACCCCTTTTTTTCTTCATAGGAATAAATTTTTCTTGAAGGTTATACAGTATACCCTTAAACGTACACCACTGCTCATGTACCGTCTTATTCTTGAGTCTGCTATCCCAGTCAACTTTGATCAGCTCAGTCCTCATACCTTCATAATCCCCCTTATTTAGACTAAGCACCCTAGCCTGAGTTTCAACCTGCTCCCCTTCTATTTGAATATGGAATTCGACCATATTGTGGTCACTTGTTCCCAACGAGTCCCTAACTATGACATTTTTAATTAATCCTGCTTCATTACACAGGACCAGATCCAAGATTGCCTCCTCCCTTGTCGGTTCTGTGACATACTGTTCTAGGAACCCGTCTCTAATACATTCTATAAACTCTTCCTCTAGTCTACCCTGCCCAGTTTGGTTTGCCCAATTAATATGAAAATTGAAGTCCCCCATGATTACAGCAGTTCCCTTTTTACATGCGTCAACTATTTGCAGATTTATGTTCTGACTAACAGCGTCACAGCTATTTGGAGGTCTATAAATTACACCCACTAGTGTTTTTTTCCCCTTATTATTCTCTATCTGTACCCAAGCTGTTTCACTATCCTGATCCTTCAACGCAATATCCTTCCTCTCTATTGCCGTTATTCCCTCCCTTATTAAAAGGGCCACCCCTCCTCCCTTTCTTTCCTGTCTATCTTTCCTAATTGTCGAGTACCCCTCTATATTTAACTCCCAGTCCTGATCCCCTTGCAGCCATGTCTCCGTAATGGCCACGATATCATAACTATATATACTTAATTGCACCGTTAATTCATTTATCTTATTACGAATACTCCGTGCATTTAGATAAAGCACTTTCAGATGATTTTTACTACCCTTCCTTTCCGTTTTTGCCCCTTTTACATCTAAAGCTTTATCTTCACACATTCTGTCTCCTGTCACATTTTGACTTTCCGCTTCCCCACTGATACCCTGCTCTATTTCCTCTACCCCTGCCGTTATTACCCCCCTTGATACCTCCCCCCCGCTACTTAGTTTAAAGACCTCTCTACTGCCCTAGTTATATGATTTGCCAGGACCCCAGTCCCAGCACCGTTCAGGTGAAGTCCGTCCTTACAGAACAGATCCCCCCTGTCCCAGTACTGGTGCCAGTGGCCCAAGAAACCAAACCCATTATTCCCACACCAGTCTTTGAGCCACGCATTTAGCTTCTTAATTTTACGTATCCTCGCTGATTTGGCCCGTGGCTCAGGTAGCAATCCGGAGATCAGTACCCTCGAGGTTCTGCTTTTTAATTTATTCCCTAACTGCTCAAACTCCTTCAGCAGATCCTCCTTCCTCGTCCTTCCTATGTCATTGGTCCCCACATGGACCACGACCACTGGATCCTCCCCCTCCCACTGCAAATTTCTCTCCAGCATCGCAGAGATATCCTTAACCCTAGCACCGGGTAGGCAACACAGCCTTCGGGACATGTTCTGCTGGCCGCAGAGAACCTTATCTACCCCCCGAATAATACTATCCCCTATCACTACGGCATTTCTTCTAACTCCCCCCTCTTGAATGGCCTCCTGATCCACGGTGCTGCAGCCAGGTTGCTCATCCCTCCCACAGCCCCTGATCCCGTCCTTACATTGAGTAAGAGCCTCGGTCATGCTCGTCAGGGACAAGGGCTGTGGCTCCTGCCGCATCTCCTCCTGGTTCCCCCTACCTGCCTCGCTTATGGCCACACCTTCCTTTCCTTGCTCACTGCCTACTGAATTAGTTAAACTGGTCGGTGTGACCATCCCCTGGCACAAAACATCCAGGTAATACTCCCCCTCCCTGATGTACCGCAGCGTATGAAGTTGGGTCTCCAGCTCATCAATGCGGAGCTGGAGTTCCTCTAGCCTCAAACACTTACTGCAGCTGTAGGGATCTTCTACATCAATGGTGTCGACAAATTCCCACATCTCGCAGTATTGGCACATCTCCTGACCGCCCATCTTATATAAGTAATTAACTGGTCCTATTTAAGAATCCCCTACTGTATTGATACACCCCTTATTTATATAATCCTACCTCCTATAAATGGGAAAGTACTCACCCCAGCCGTAAATTACCTACTGGGTTGGCTGTCTAGTGGTAATTCCGTCCGCTCTTCCTGTCTGTCCCACTGCTCCCTTGCAGTGCGTGGCAAACCTCTTTGCCTCTCCCAGAATCCTTAGCCTCTCAAGCGTATTGCGTGGTCTCCTCTCCGAAGACTCTCGAGCCAAAGACTCACACTTTTCTCACAGGGCACTTCCCTCACTAGGCCGCTCACTCACTGCCGCTCGCAAAGAGCTGTCCTGCTTAAATTGACTGATAAATTGCCTATTTACCAATTTACACAGCCAATTCCTCAGTTTTCAACTGTTTTCACCCCTCTCCTCACACTTGGGCTAGAGCCAATCAGTGGTATCTCTAGCTAATCTGTTGCTGCTGTTGCTCCTCCCAAATCTACAGCAGTACTCGTTTAAGTTTAAGAGGGAACTGCAGATGCTAGAGAATCGAAGGTTACACAAAAAAGCTGGAGAAACTCAGCGGGTGCAGCAGCATCTATGGAGCGAAGGAGATAGGCAACGTTTCGGGCCGAAACCCTTCTTCAGACTGATCGGGGGCGGGGGTGGGTGGGGACAAGAAAGGGAAAAGGAGGAGTAGCCAGAAGGCTGGGGGATGGGAGGAGACAGCAGGGGGGCTGAGGAAGGGGAGGAGACAGCAAGGACTAACAAAATTGGGAGAATTCGATGTTCATGCCCCCGGGGTGCAGACTCCCCAAACGGAATATGAGGTGCTGTTCCTCCAATTTCCGGTGCTGCTCGCTGTGGCCATGGAGGAGACCCAGGACAGAGAGGTCGGAGGCGGAGTGGGAGGGGGAGTTGAACCCTCTCTGTCCTGGGTCTCCTCAGTCTGAAGAAGGGTTTCGGCCCGAAACGTTGCCTATCTCCTTCGCTCCATAGATGCTGCTGCACCCGCTGAGTTTCTCCAGCTTTTTTGTGTAACCAGCTGCCAATCGGAGCCGCCTCCTCACACGTGACCCTGTTTGATGTTCAGTTGCAGCTTTGTCTCTGTCAAAGATTATAGAGCAGCGCTATAAGGTGGGAAGAAGTGTAGTCCAGATAGCCATGGGAGTCAATAGGTTTATTTCCGACACAGCCCTACCATTCCTTGACCTCACTATCTTTGCGCTGTAACTAATTATGGAAATTGGGGTAAGCGTGAGAGACATTTATCCTATGTCACAATTCTAAAAGTGAGGAGAAACGACGGTAGGGAGAAGCGGCAGCGGAAGGAACAACAAAATTAGATTGAATGACAAATAAAGAATCTAATTTTAGACCTTATGGTCTGAACGAAATGTCGTTACCTGCAGCCATACATACAATAATAAACAACAAAACAGACAGTACACGCAAATTAACATCCACCACAGTGAGTCCACCAGGCACCTCCTCACTGTGATGGAGGCAAAAAAATCTTAGGGCTGCTGTCTCTTCCCTCCTCTTCTCCCTCTGCGTTGAGGCGATACCCCACCGGGCGATGGTAAATCAGTCCCGCGGCTCACCGAGCTCCGCGAACGGGCCAGTTCAAACAACGCGGCCCGGGGTGGTCGAAGCTGCCGCCCTCCAGTCCAGCGGACGCAGCTGTTGACGATGTCGTCCACTGGCCAGCAGCCGAAACCCGGACTCAGGCCGCTGCCGCCAGAACGCAGTTTCAGCCACCGGAGCACCGTTCCAGCCCCGAGCCGGGTCAACCTCACGTGAGTGTCTCAGCCCCGCGCCAGGCCGCCCTCACGGGAGCGCCGTTTCCCTCGAGCTGGGCCGCCCTCACGGGAGCGCCGTTACCCTCGAGCAGGGCCGCCCTCACGGGACCGCCATTTCCCTCGAGCTGGGCAGCCCTCACAGGAGCGCCGTTACCCTCGAGCTGGGTCGCCCTCACAGAAGCGTCCAGCCCCGCGCCAGGCCGCCCTCACGGGAGCGTCTCAGCCCCTCACGGGAGCGCCGTTCCAGCCTCGAGCCAGACCGCCCTCCCGGGAGCGAGCCCAGGGCGAGTCCGGACAGGCTCTGCCTCCGGAGCCTCGAGGTCACCAGCTCCGCCATTGGGCCTCAGCGCAGACGGAGGCAGAGAAGGGGGATACGACAAGAAAGTCACATTCCCCCGAAGGGAGAGACAACAAGCCCTGTTTCAACCTTCCACCCACCCCCCCACACATAACGCAACCTAAAAACCAAATATTTAGCTAAACAAAACGAAAAAACAACACAAAAAAGTAAAAACAAACGGACTGCAGGCAAGCCGCAGCCATTCACCAGCGCCGCCACTTCCGGAACAACAGCTAAAGTGGTTGGCGAACATTGGCCGTGCATATATCAAGATGGAAAATATTGGGAATTATCGCGTTTGCTCACGGCATTTCATCAACAATTGGGGAGAAGGCAGACACGGGTTATTGACTGGAGACGATCAGCCATGATCACAAATAAATGGCGGTGCTGCCTCGAAGGGCCAAATGGCCTCCTCCTGCACCTATTTTCTATGTTTAACAGCAGGGCTGCCAACTCTCACGCTTTGAGCATGACTCTAAAGCATTTCAGCCAATTCTCACACCCTCACGCTGAAGACAGAATTATCACACTGCCAGGCTGTCTTCAGTCCCTGCACAGCAAAGATCCTATAGCGGAGCTGAAGGGTCTTTGCTGCGCAGTTTGTCTCAAGTTTGCGTTGCATGACAATGATCTATCTGCACGGATTAGGGAAGCGCGTCGGTCCCGGGACGCGGGTGTCAGCGCTTTTGTGCGCCATCTGCGAGCTCTGCGCTTCCGGCTGCCGCGGCAACCTCGCTCCCTCCCTCCTGCCCTCCAACTCACACGGCAGCGCCAGCACCGCCAATCCACGCTACACCGTGCCCGCCAGACTCATTGGGCGGCCAGGGAAAGAGAGGGAGGGGAGGGAGAGAGAGAGAGAGAGGAGAGAGAGAGAGAGAGAGAGAGAGAGAGAGAGAGAGAGAGAGAGAGAGAGAGAGAGAGAGAGAAAGAAAAAAGGGAGGGATGGAGGCAAAGAGAGACAGAGGGAATGTAGAAAGGGGGTGAAGGAAGGGAGGGAGAAAGGGGACAAAGAGGAAGCGCGAGGAAAAAGAAGGAGGTGAGGAAAGAGGGAGGGGAGGAAAGAGAGGGAAGGAAGGAAAGGTGTGTGTGTGTGTCCCTCTGTGTGTGTGTGTTGGTGTGTCTCCCTGTGTGTGTGTATCTCCGTGTGTGTGTGTGTGTGTGTGTGTGTGTGTGTGTGTGTGTGTGTGTCTCCCTGCGTGTGTGTGTGTGCGCGTGTCTCCTTGTGTGTGTGTATCTCCCTGTGTGTGTGTGTGTCTGTGTCTCCCTGTGTGTGTGTCTCCGTATGTGTGTGTGCATGTCTGTGTGTGTGCATGTGTGTGTGTGCGCATATCTGTGTCTCACTGTGTGTGTGTGTGTCTCCCTGTGTGTGTGTGTCTCCCTGTGTGTGTCTCCCTGTGTGTGTGTGTCTCCCTATGTGTGTGTCTCCCTGTGTGTGTGTGTGTGTGTGTGTGTGTCTCCCTGTGTGTGTGTGTGTGTGTGTGTGTCTGTGTGTGTGTGTCTCTCTCTGTGTGTGTGTGTGTGTGTGTGTGTGTGTGTGTCTCCCTGTGTGTGTGTCTGTGTGTGTGTGTGGCTGTGTGTCCCTGTGTGCGTGTGTCACCCTGTACCTGTGTGTGTGTCTCCCCGTGTGTGTGTGTGTGTGTGTGTGTATGTATCCCTGTGTGTGTGTGTGTGTATGTATCCCTGTGTGTATGTGTGTCTGTCTTCCTTTGTGTACTTGTCTCGGCAAATAATAAAATGTCCTGACAGCTTAAACACCCACTCCCTTTTAATAGGTGGGTTAGTTGGGTATAAATGCAGGAATAGCAAGATGGATTCAACAGTGGCTGAATGGGAGAAGCCAGAGGGTAATGGTGGATGGCTGTTTATCGAGTTGGAGGCAGGTGACTAGTGGGGTGCCTCAGGAATCTGTGTTGGGTCCTTTGTTGTTTGTCATGTACATCAATGATCTGGATGAAGGTGTGGTAAATTGGATTAGTAAGTCTACAGAGTGATTTAGGCCATTTGGAAAAATGGGCTGAAAGATGGCAGATGGAGTTTAATGCTGATAAATGTGAGGTGCTACACCTTGGCAGGACAAATCAAAATAGGACTACATGGTAAATGGTAGGGAATTGAAGAATACAGTTGAACAGAGGGATCTGGGTATAACCGTGCATAGTTCCTTGAAGGTGGGATCTCATATAGATAGGGTGGTAAAGAAAGCTTTTGGTATGCTAGCCTTTATAAATCAGAGCATTGAGTATAGAAGGTGGGATGTAATGTTAAACTTGTACAAGGCATTGGTGAGACCAAATCTGAGTATGGTGTACAATTTTGGTCGCCCAATTATAGGAAGGATGTCAACAAAATAGAGAGAGTACAGAGGAGATTTACTAGAATGTTGCCTGGGTTTCAACAACTAAGTTACAGAGATAGGTTGAATAAGTTAGGTCTTTATTCTCTGGAGCGCAGAAGGTTAAGGGGGGACTTGATAGAGGTCTTTAAAATGATGAGAGGGATAGACAGAGTTGATGTGGACAAGCTTTTCCTTTTGAGAATAGGGAAAATTCAAACAAGAGGACATCACTTCAGAATTAAGGGACAGAAGTTTAGGGGTAATATGAGGGGGAACTTCTTTCCTCAGAGAGTGGTAGCAGTGTGGAATGAGCTTTCAGTGGAAGTGGTGGAGGCAGGTTCATTGGTATAATTTAAAAATAAATTGGATAGGCATATGGATGAGAAGGGAATGGAGGGTTATGGTATGAGTGCAGGCAGGTGGGACTAAGGGGAAAAAAAGTTGTTTCGGCACGGACTTGTAGGGCCGAGATGGCCTGTTTCCGTGCTGTAATTGTTATATGGTTATATGTTATATGGTTAATATGCTGAAGTCAATTATGCCCAATTAACAGCTAACAATTATGTCATTCTTTGGCTTGCATCTGAGTGAAATGTTATTCAAAACCCACATATGGTTTGTAATTTTTTTTATGATATATTTTGCATGTAAAAACCCATTTGAGAAACATGGGCGATGTTAAATTTTTACAGCCAGATTTATCACTTCTGAAACTTTTGAAGTGAAAGTGTTTCTCAAATGGGTTTTTACATGCAAAATTTATCATTAAAAAAAATTGCAAACCATATGTGGGTTTTGAATAACATTTCACTCAGAGGCAAACCAAAGAATGGCATAATTGTTAGCTGTTAATTGGGCATAATCAACTTCAGCAAATTGACAATATCTTTGAAAGGGAGTGGGTGTTCAAGCTGTCAGCCCATTTTATTATTTGCCATAATATACATCTCAATAGCACAATGACAGAAAACTTACTTTTCCACACACCACTCGTAAGTCTGGAGATTTTTTAATGATTAACTTAGCTTCAGAAGTGTTTTCTATTTGCATGTAAAAATCCACTTCAGAACCATGGGCGATTTTACAGCCAGATTTATCACTTCTGAAAAAGCACAAATAATGCTGTTGAAGAAATGCAGAGAGCAAACGCAGTAATTCCCAATATTTTCCATCTTGAAATCTGCACGGCCAATATCCGCCAACTACTTTAGATGCTGTTGTCTCTTCAGCCCTCGCTTCTCTCTACCATAATTTCTCCTCACTTTTGGAATTCTGAAGTAGGATAAATGTCTCTCACGGTTACCCCGATTTCCACAATTATTTACAGTGCAAAAAATGACCATTCCTGCATTTTTTAACGGGTGAGAAAGTCTGCGTTTCATGTATTAACAGTATATTCCGGAAGCTGCCATGTACTCCACATGGATTGTGCTGCTCCGTGCGTCACGCCCTTTGACTTGATGACCTTACGTGCATCCCCCTATAGACAATAGGTGCAGGAGCAGGCCATTCGGTCCTTCGAGCCAGCACCGCCATTCACTGTGATCACGGCTGTTCATCCACAATCGGTACCCCATTCCTGCCTTTTCCCATATCCCTTGACTTTGCTATCATTAAGACCCACTGCCTTCTGAGGCAGAGAATTCCAGATTCACAACCCTCTGTGCTCTATTCTAAATGGCCTTAACCCTTGGTAACTCAAATGTTTCATGTTTTACGTGTCATTCTTAATTGTTGCTGTATGTCATGTTGTTACTGGTGAGTGGAACACCAAGGCAAATTCCTTGTATGTGTACATACTTGTCCAATAAACGTATGTATTCATTCATCTCACTGTACCCAAGGTAGACTGGAAAGGGATACTAGCAGGAATGACAGTGGAACAGCAATGGCAGGAATTTCTGGGCATAATCCGGAAGATGCAGGATCATTTCATTCCAAAAAGGAAGAAAGATTCTAAGGGGAGCAGGAGGCAACCGTGGCTGACAAGAGAAGTTAGGAATAGAATAAAACTAAGAGAAAAGATGTATAACACAGCAAAGAGTAGCCAGAAGCCAGAGGATTGGGAAATTTTCATAGGACAGCAGAAGGAAACAAAACGGGCAAAAAGGGCTGAAAAGATGAAGTATGAGAGGAAGCTAGCCAGGAATATAAAGAAGGACAGTAAAAGCTTCTTTAGAAATGTTAAGGGAAAAAGAATAGCAAAGTCAAATGTGGGTCCCTTGAAGGCAGACACGGGTGAAATTATTATGGGGAACAAGGAAATGGCAGAAGAATTGAACAGGTACTTCGGATCTGTCTTCACTAAGAAAGACATAAACAATCTCCCAGAAGTACTGGAGGACAGAGGATCTAAGGGGGTAGAGGAACTGAAAGAAATTTTCATTAGGCGAGAAATAGGATTGGGTACGCTAATGGGATTGAAGGATGATAAATCCCCTGGGCCTGATGGACTGCTACCCAGGGTCCTCAGGGAGGTGGCTCTAGAAATAGTGGACGCATTGGTGATCATTTTCCAATGTTAAATAGATTCAAGATCAGTTCCTGTGGATTGGAGGATAGCTAATGTTATCCTACTTTTCAAGAAAGGAGCAAGAGAGAAAACGGGGATTTACAGACCAGTTAGCCTGACTTCGGTGGTGGGAAAGATGCTGGAGTCAATTATCAAAGAGGTAATAATGGGGCATTTGGATAGCAGTAAAAGGATAAGTCCAAGTCAGCATGGATTTATGAAAGGAAAATCATGCTTGACTAATCCTTTGGAATTTTTTGAGGATGTGACAAGTAAAATGGATGAAGGGGAGCCAGTGGGTGTAGTAGAAACATAGAAAATAGGTGCAGGAGTAGGCCATTCAGCCCTTCGAGCCATTCAATATGTCATGGCTGATCACCCAACTCCGTATCCTGTCCTTCTCTCCATACCCCCTGATCCCTTTAGGCACATCTAACTCCCTCTTCAATATAGCCAATGAACTGGGCTCAATTACCTTCTGCGGCAGAGAATTCCACAGATTCATCACTCTGTGTGAAAAATGTTTTTCTCATCTCGGTCCTAAGACTTCCCCCTTAACCTTAAACTGTGACCCCTTGTTCTGGACTGCCCCAACATCAGGAACAATCTTCCTGCATCTATCCTGTTCAACCCCTTAAGAATTTTGTAAGTTCCTATAAGATCCCCCCCGCAATCTTCTAATTCCAGCGAGTACAAGCCGAGTCTATCCAGTCTTTCTTCATATGAAAGTCCTGCCATCCCAGGAATCAGTCTGGTGAACATTCTCTGTACTCCCTCTATGGCAAGAATGCCTTTCCTCAGGTTAGGAGTCTGAAACTGTACGCAATACTCCAGGTGTGGTCTCACCTGTACAACTGCAGTAGAACCTCCCAGCTCCTTTACTGAAATCCTTTTGCAATGAATGCTAACATACCATTCGCTTTCTTCACTGCCTGTTGCACCTGCATGCCTACTTTCAATGACTGGTGTACCATGACACCCAGGTCTCGTTGCATCTCCCCTTTTCCTAATCGGCCACCATTCAGATAATAGTCTACTTTCCTGTTCTTGCCACCAAAGTGAATAACCTCACATTTATCCACATTATACTGCATCTGCCATGAATTTGCCCACACACCCAAACCTATCATAGCTAACATTGCCCCCCAGCTTCGTGTCATCTGCAAACTTGGAGATGTTGCATTTAATCCCCTCGCCCAAATCATTAATATATATTGTAAATAGCTGGGGTCCCAGCACTGAGCCTTGCGGTACCCCACTAGTCACTGCCTGCCATTCTGAAAAGGACCCGTTTACTCCTACTCTTTGCTTCCTATCTGGCCGCCAGTTCTCTATCCACATCAATACTGAACCCCCAATATCGTGTGCTTTAAGTTTGCATACTAATCTCTTATGTGGGACCTTGGCGAAAGCCTTCTGAAAAACCAGATATAACACATCCACTGGTTCTCCCTTATCCATTCTACTAGTCACATCCTCGAAAAATTCTATAAGATTCATCAGACATCGTGTATCTAGACTTTCAGGAAGCCTTTGATAAGGTCCCGCATGGGAGACGGGTGCCTAAAATTAGAGCACATGGTATTGGATTAGGGTGTTGACATGACTCCTACTACTCCAACATCATCAACAACAGTGAAAATAACACTCGGACTTTATTCTCCACTGTCAACAAACTACTTAAGCCTCCTGAAACCTCCAATCACCTCACCTCCACTGCTCAGTGTAATACGTTTTTGGACCTCCAGTACCAAAATAACCAGCATTCATCACCAATTGAACTCTTTCTCAGCTTCTGCTTACAACAGCCCACCCTGGACTTCCACACTGGACTCCCCACTCTCCACCCTATCTACTTTCCAGCTTCCAACAGTCAAAGAAATCACTAAACTCATCACCAAGTCCAAAAACTCCTCCTGCTTGCTTGATCCCATTCCCACTGTCCTGGTTAAATCCTGTCTGCCCTCTATCTCACCCATCATAACGTCCATAATTAACTCCTCCCTATCAACTGCCACTGTCCCGACATCTCTCAAAACAGCTTCTGTCACCCCGATTCTAAAAAAAACAGGTTCTGATCCAAACAACTACCACCCCATCCCCAACCTCCCATTCATCACTAAACTTCTGGAAAGGACAGTAGCGACACAACTTCAAGTCCACCTTCAAAACAATAACCTCTATGAACCATTTCAGTCCGGTTTTCGCCACAATCACAGCACTGAAACAGCCTTGGTAAAAATTACAAATGTTCTCCTTCTCGCAGCTGACACCGACCACTTATCCATCCTGATCCTCCTCGACCTCACAGCAGCCTTTGACACCATCTGCCACCCAATTCTTCTGAAACGTCTATCTGCCACCGGCATCAACAACAATGCACTACTTTGGTTCAGGTCCTATCTACACGACAGAAAACAGTTCATCCAGGGAAATAAAGTCACATCCACAACTGCTACAGTCACCCACGGTGTTCCTCAGGGATCGGTGCTGGGGCCACTGCTTTTTATCATCTATATTCAATCTCTTGGCAATATTCTCCGTCATTTAGGAATCAATTTTCACTGCTACGCCGATGATACACAACTTTACCTCTCCACAAAACCAAACACCTCCCTTCCCCCAACTGCCCTCACCACCCGTCTCCAAGCTATCAGCAACTGGATGTCATTCAACCTTCTAAAACTCAATGGAAATAAAACAGAAATCATGCTAATTGGCTAAAAGTCCACACTCTCCAAAACCCACCCGTTCACCATTTCAGTCGATGGCTCACCCATACCCACCTCCTCCCATGTCAAAAGTCTCGGCGTCATTCTGGACAGTACACTTTCCTTTGGCCCCCACATCAGCAATATCACACGCTCTGCATACTTTCATCTCCGCTACATCTCCAGACTCCGCCCCTCCCTCTCCAAAGACAATACACAAGTCATCATCCACGCTCTGGTCACATCCCGCATCGATTACTGCAACGCCCTCCTCACTTGCACCTCCAATAAACTTCTTCATCGCCTCCAATGCATTCAGAACTCTGCAGCCCGGATCATCACCCGCACCAGATCATCGGACCACATCACACCCATCCTCACCAAGCTCCACTGGCTCCCTGTGCACCACCGGATTAACTACAAGATTTTACTGCTGACCTTCAAAGCCCTACACCACCTAGCTCCCCAATACCTCTCTGACCTGCTGCTACCATACACTCCTTCCCGGTCACTTCATTCCTCCTCAGCTGCAATTTTAACTGTCCCCACAGTTAGACTCAGCACCATGGGTGCCAGAGCCTTCAGCTGCTCTGCCCCACATCTCTGGAACACTCTCCCACCTCCCATCCGTCACCTGGACACTATCGATCAATTCAAATCACAACTCAAAACACACCTGTTTAGATTAGCAAACCCGACATAACTTCCACCATGTTCACCCTGATTTTAATGACTTAAAATGTTTTGTGTATGTTTTGTTTTTTGTTTTTAATCAACTTGATTTTAATATTAATAAATGTATTGTTATTTTATGTCCTGTAAGGTGTCCTTGGGTGTCCAGAAAGGCGCCAGCAAATAAAATGCATTATTATTATTATTATTATTATAGAAAATTGGTTGGCAGACAGGAAGCGAAGAGTAGGAGTGAACGGGTCATTTTCAGAATGGCAGGCAGTGGCGAGTGGAGTGCAGCAAGGCTTGGTGTTGGGGCCGCTACTGTTCACCATATATATTAATGATTTGGAAGAGGGAATTAGGAGCAAGTTTGCGGATGACACAAAAATGGGTGGCAGTGTGAACTGTGAAGAGGCTGTTACTAGGTTGCAGGGTGACCTGGACAGGTTGAATGAGTGGGCAGATGCGTGGCAGATGCAATATAATAGAGATAAATCTATGTGAGGTTATCCACTTTGTTGGCAAAAACAAGGGGGAAGATTATTATCTCAACGGGGTTAGGTTAGGTAAGGGGGAGGTACAGCGAGACCTGGGTGTCCTTGTACACCGGTCACTGAAAGTTGGCATGTAGGTACAGCAGACAGTGAGGAAAGCAAATGGAATGTTGTCCTTCATAACAAGAGCATTTCAGTATAGGTGTAGAGAGGTTCTTCTGCATTGTATCGGGCTCTGGTAAGACCACATCTGGAGTATTGTGTACAGTTTTGGTCTCCTAATTTGAGGAAGGACATCCTTGTGATTGAGGCAGTGCAGCATAGGTTCACAAGATTGACGGAACTGCCATATGAGGAAAGATTGAAAGGACTAGGCTTGGATTCACTGGAGTTTTGAAGGATGAGGGGGTATCTTATAGAAACATATAAATTATGTATAAATTATAAAAGGACTGGACAAGCTAGATGCAGGAAAAAAGTTCCCAATGTTGGGCGAGTCCAGAACCAGGGGCCACAGTCTTAGAATAAAGGGGAAGCCATTTAAGACTGAGGTGAGAAAACACTTTTTCCACCCAGAGAGTTGTGAATTTGTGGATGGATGGATTTAAGAGAGAGTTAGATAGAGCTCTAGGGGCTAGTGAAATCAAGGGATATGGAGAGAAGACAGGCACGGGTTATTAATTGGAGACGATCAGCCATGATCACAATAAATGGCGGTGCTGGCTTGAAGGGTCGAATGGCCTCCTAATTCACCTATTTAATAATACCTTAAATGGTGAAGTGACAATTAAATTGAATCTTGAATCGTGAAATTGTCACCCCCTTATTGTTAAAGTAGCGATGTTACAAAACCTACCTTCAGCGGTGCTGCAGTTCTGCCAATGGCCGTGTGGGCGACTCTGGCGCCGTGGGGGGGGGGGGGGGGGGAGATTAAAATTCAGATTAGCCCCACTTGTCGGAGGCGGATTTCCTCGGGCTGCTAGCTGATGAAGAAAAATCGATCGGTCTTCCGTTCCCAGATTATTTTTAAAAAAAATTAGTGGACAATTTAATAATTAGATTAAAATAAAAAGCGACATCTAACACCCTCCCCGCCTACAACGTGACGGATCGCAAGAACGGGACAAAACAAAGGGTAAGATGTGTATTTTACATATAATCTTGCTTCTTTGGCTGGCTTTAATCTAATTCTACGTCGCGAAAATGTTATTTGGGCCCCATACGATTCGGCCATGTCTTTCCTGCCGATATGGGGTTCAAATTCACCGCAAATGCAACATTCCAATCGATGATGTTCAAGAATCACCCACTAGCAAGATGATTAAAATGCCCATTTTATTGGACAATCAGGTCATGTCGTCTAAATTGTCTATATTTTGTGTTATTCTCTCTCCATGATCATTATTTTCAAACTAAATATTCACAACAGTTTGAGTCACATGTATTGTTCAAAAAACAACTATTTTGATTATATTGAGTGGATGTTGCTGGATTAATTTATGGGAATTAAACATAAATTCCTTCCATCCGGCATATAAATTCATGAAAGTGAGATTTAAAAATCACATTATATTGTGAATTCTTGTGTGAATGGGATTAGTTTGTATTTGGATACTTAGGCTATTTAAAAAAATTATCCTTTTCTTAAGAAACAGAATCTACAGGACATTCTTAATGGGAAACCAGTGGGCAGAAAGGCACGTCATGCGTGGTTTGAAGAACAAAAAGTTGTAGTTTACAATGCCAAAATTGAAAAAAGTTGAGGAAAAACAAGGTATACAGTTGATTATTGGTTACAATCTGAGGAGTATTATGATGCTACTGATTATGATATGCCATTGTACCAGCTAGCAACTGATCTTCTCCAGAAAGACACGGCCTATTAACCATATAACAATTACAGCACAGAAAAAGGCCATCTTGGCCCTTCTATTCCGTGCCAAACACTTATTCTCCCCTAGTCCCATCTACCTGCACTCAGACAATAAACCTCCATTCCTTTCCCGTCCATATATCTATGCAATTTATTTTTAAATGATAAAATCGAACCTGCCTCCACCACTTCCACTGGAAGCTCATTCCACACAGCTACCACTCTCTGAGTAAAGAAGTTCCCCCTCATGTTACCCCTAAACTTCTGTCCCTTAATTCTAAAATCATGTCCTCTTGTTTGAATCTTCCCTACTCTCAATGAAAAAGCTTATCCACGTCAACTCTGTCTATCCCTCTCATTATTTTAAAGACCTCTATCAAGTGCCCCCTTAACCTTCTGTGCTCCAAAGAATATAGACCTAACTTGTTCAACCTTTCTCTGTAACTTAGTTGCTGAAATCCAGGCAATATTCTTGTAAATCTCCTCTGTACTCTCTCTATTTTGTTGACATCTTTCCTATAATTTGACGACCAAAATTGTACACCATACTCCAGAATTGGCCTCACCAATGCCTTGTATAATTTTAACATTACATCCCAACTTCTACAGGGAGGTTTCACGGCAGTCGGGTCACAACCCATGACCCGTACTGTTGCTAGGCTACTGCAAATAGATTACACGTGATGTACTGCATGTAGGCACTTATCATTGTTTCCAGCGTAGCGGGCCCGTTAAACCCGCTGAAATTGTCAATTTTTAACACAACTTAACAGTTGTAACACAAAAGCTGTGATCAAGGACAGTCAAAAGCCCATAACTTTCTAAAATATTAAGAGAACTGAATGAAATGTTCAGTTGTTATAGATTGAAGCATTCTGAACCAAATATAAAACATCTTACTTGGATGACTCGAAATTAAAGCATATAATTAGTTAATTACCTAATTGTAGCTAATTACAAAAGTGACCATTGTGACGGAAATAGTAATAAACACGCAGACTGCCTTGAAAATTCAAAAATGTGATATTCTCAATATCACAACTTTAATATTGTGTTATGCTGTAAATCCCTAACAGATAGGTAAATAAATTACAATTTCTAGCAATTTTAAATGGTAGCAAATTGAGGAATGCAGTTGAACAGAGGGATATAAGAATAACTGCATTGTTCCCTGAAGGTGGAATCTCATGGAGATAGGGTGGTAAAGAAAGCTTTTGGTGTGCTGGCCTTTGTAAATCAGAGCATTTAGTATAGGGGGGTTGCACAAAAGGTCACTGGGTCATAGGGCTCGACACACGGAGCCGCTAAATCCAACTGGAAGACATCCGTCACTTCCGGTATATGTTATTAATGCTAGAAAGGCGTACTTTCCTCCCAGTTAAAAACCGCCAATATGTGGAATTTTTGCGCTGTAAATAATTATGGAAATCGGGATACGCGTGTGAGACATTTAGCTGACTTCAGAATTCCAAAAGTGAGGAGAAATTACGGTAGATAGAAGCAAGAACTGAAGGGACAACAACAGACAGAGTGCTTAGCGAACATTGGCCGTTTACTCACTGCATTTCATAGAAACATAGAAACATAGAAATTAGGTGCAGGAGTAGGCCATTCGGCCCTTCGAGCCTGCACCGCCATTCAATATGATCATGGCTGATCATCCAACTCAGTATCCCGTACCTGCCTTCTCTCCATACCCCCTGATCCCCTTAGCCACAAGGGCCACATCTAACTCCCTCTTAAATATAGCCAATGAAGTGGCCTCAACTACCCTCTGTGGCAGAGAGTTCCAGAGATTCACCACTCTCTGCGTGAAAAAAGTTCTTCTCATCTCGGTTTTAAAGGATTTCCCCTTTATCCTTAAGCTATGACCCCTTGATTTCATCAACAGTAAGGCATTATTTGTGTTTTTTCTTGATTCCTTTGGCATCTAAAAAGTTTCAGAAGTGATAAATCTGGCTGTAATTTTTTTTTAATCGCCCATGGTTCTCGTGGGTTTTTACATACAAAATGAAAACGCATCTGAAGAAAAATTTACAGGCATTTACGAGTATGAAAATGGCCATAACCTTTTTAATACTGAAGATATGAAAGTGAATTAGGTGTCAATTTAAACTTCGTTTCATGCTTTATCTGATGGGATAAATTGCAGGCTTGATTTTTAAAATCTCAAAATGTTGTAACATTTAGTTAAAACGCCTGAACTTATAGTTAAAGAGCCTGAAGCAAAGATCTTTGGCCTGAAGGGCCTGAAGTGTCCACACTCTATCACTCCATGACAGTGACTCCAGCATTGTATTTCTTGTGTCTACCTTCAGTCTGAAGAACCGAAACGTCGCCCAATTAATTGCTTCTGTGCAGAGATGATGATGATGATGATGATGCTGCTGCTGCTGCTGCTGCTGCTGCTGTCTGTCCGTCTGTCCCGCTGAGTTTCTCCGACATTTTGTGTCCACCTTCAAATTACAAATAAACGCACCGAGCGTTGGCGACGACGTCACGGCGCATGGTGGGCGGGCGGATGACGTCATGGCGCAGGGGTCACGGCACAGACGGGCAGCGACATCGGCCAATGGGAGAGCGTCCCGCCCCCTCATAACCTCCGACCAATCAGAGCCGCGTCCCCGCCGCGGGTGACCGCACCCTATTGGTTGAGCTGTAGCCCCGCCCCACGGACAGACAGCGCTCTCCGCCAATGGGAGCAGCCTCCTCACACGTGACCCTATTTGAAGGCCGTCAACCAATGACCCTCCGCTGGTGGCAGCAATGCAACATTGTGGATGCCGGCTGCCTAAAACTCCAAAGAAGAAGAAGTGGGAGAAGAAGACCCTCCGCTGTTGTGTGAATCAAAGATTCTAGCAAAGATCTTATAGCTATAAGATCTTTGGGATTCTAGAGGAGCTGTAGAGCAGCTCTGCTCTATAACAAAGATCCTATAGCAGACAAGATGGGTTACTCTCACGCAAACGTGTAGTCCGCTCATGGGCAGATTCATGGGCGATTTTATGACTCATTTTAGCAACCTGCCTCCGCCATCTTGTTCCGCCATCTTGCTTCCGGCCAATGATTGGGTCCGCAGCGGGGAGAGGGAGTGTGGGGCCCGGGGCAGCGGGGAGAGGGAGTGTGGGGCCCCGGGCAGCGGGGAGAGAGGGGTGCGGGGCCCAGGGGAGAGAGAAGGGGGGCCCGGGGCCGCGGGGGAGAAGGGGTGCGGGGCCGGGGGCGGGGCCCGGGGCAGCGGGGGAGAGGGAGTGCGGGGCCCGGGGGCAGCGGGAGAGGGAGTGTGGGGCCCGGGGCAGCGGGAGAGGGAGTGTGGGGCCTGGGGCAGCGGGGAGAAGGAGTGTGGGGCCCGGGGCAGCGGGAGAGGGAGTGTGAGACCAGAGGAGAGGGAGTGTGGGGCCCGGGGCAGCGGGAGAGGGAGTGTGGGGCCCGGGGCAGCGGGAGAGGGAGTGTGGGGCCCGGGGCAGCGGGAGAGGGGATAAGGCCTAGTGTGTGAGAAGTTGCGGGGAGGTTTACAATGTTTCTTATTTACAATGTTTCTTATTTAATGTCCCGTGTCTAGTCTGAAATAAAGTTCATTATTGGATCAGAATATAATTGTGTGTGTTATATGATTATATACATTTATATAATTTTCATGTATGTGTGTTTATAAACATTTTATTCTTTAACAAGAACTAACAGAATTATGAACTAACAGAATTATGCATCTAATCCTATATCACACACAAAACGTTCCCCCGCAATGTCAATTACCCTGCGAGTCGGGTCGATTCCGGTTACTATAAAATCAACTCAAACGCTGTTTGTGAGCCATTTAAAAAGAAATGATTTAAAAAACATTAAAAAAGACAATTACCAGAGTCAAATTTTATTCTTGACAAGAAGTTTGAACTGACAGATTTATGAATCTAACCCACACAAACTGTTGCCTCGCAACATTGATTACACTGCGAGTCGGGTCAGATCAGGTAGGCTCAGGTTGCTAAAATGGGCGTGGAAAAATGCCCATGATCCCCTCCATAGCGTACTACACGTCAGCCCATTGCATTTCGCAGGAGAAGCCTATCTTGCTCTGCTATAGGGTGAATTCACGAAAGGTCACTGGAGCATAGATCAGCACCCACGTGACCGAAAATTTGAAGTGGAGTACATGCTATACATCTGGTACATGTTAGCGAATGGGAAAACACGCACTTTCACACCCGTTACAAACATCGAAAACGGCCAGTTTTTGAGCTGCAATTTACTGTGTCAGTCGGGGTGACCGTGAGGCACAGCTACCTAAATCTACAGTCCAAAAAAAGGATAGAAACTAAGGTAAATTCAAGAGGGAGCTGCAGGTGCAAATCCAGCAGAAGTGACCAGCGGACATTTGCCGTGGAGATTTAAAGATCCAAAATATCAGGATTTATCGCGTTTGCTCGCTGCATTTCATCAAAAGTAAGGCATTATTGACTTTTTTATCTTTATTTGTTATATGAAAAGTTTTAAAAGTGAAAAATCCGTCAGTAAAATTGCAAAATCGCCCATGGTTCTCAGGTGGGTTTTAACATGCAAAATGAAAACGCTTCTGAAGCTACATTTACCATTTAAATAATCGTAAACTATCAATGCGTTTTGATTTTATTGTGTGAGGGTGTGTGTGTGTGTGTGAGGGTGGGGGGGGGATATATATATATATACTAGACCAAGTGCAGACCCGTTGGGTCTGTTCCCCCAACGTGCGGTTGTGGGGGGGGGGGGGGGGAGGCGGCATGCAGCATCACACACACTAACTATCCCCCCCCTGCACTCACGCTAATTACCCCCCTTGATATAATATTAATATTATTAATTTGCTCCTTTTACCCCATAACCACCTACTATCTACTGACGCATAGCCCCCAACTTGCAGTCACATTTGGGGGGGGTGCGGGGGATGAGATTGAGGGCAGAGAGAGAAGGGACAGAGACAGAGAGAGAGACAGAAAGACAGAGAGAGGGGCAAGAAGGAGAGGAGGGTGGGGAGGAGGAGAAGAGGAAGGGTGGGTGGGTGAGGGGGGGGAGAGAGATATGGGGAGAGGAGGGGGGGGGGGGAGGGAGGAGAGATGGGGAGAGAGGGGGGAAGGGGAAGAGGAGACGGGGGGAAGAGGAGGGGGGAGAGGAGAGGGGGAGAGAGGAGAGGGGGGGAGAGGAGAGGGGGGGAGCGGAGAGAGGGGAGGAGGGAGAGGAGAGGTGGAGAGGAGAGGGGGGGAGTGAGGGGGGGTGGGGTGCTGAGAGGGGGGTGAGGTGAGGGAAGAGGGAGGGGGGGGGAAGAGGGGGGGAGGGAAGGAGGGGGAGAGGGAGGGGGTAAAAGAGGGGGAGAGAGGGGGGAGGGGGGGGGGGGGAGAGGGGGGGGGGGGAGGAGGAGAGAGGGGGAGGGGGGGGGAGAGAGAGGATGAGATAGAGGAGGGGCTGAGGTGAGGGGAGAGGAGGAGGGGGGAGAGGAGGGGAGAGAGAGAGTGCCTTTTTATTTCAACCCAAACAACCATTTGCAGGCAGTGCTTTTTTACTTTAACCATATTTTCACTTTCAAACCACATTAAGGGTACTTACTCATAGTTGTGTGGACATTTGTTCAGTTTTATTTACATCTCAGAGAAACGTGACCCTCTGCCTTCCTCCAGCTTGCAGACACTGATTGAGGCACACCACTTCCTGGTTTTATAGTCCCTCTCCCCTGCCGCCAGCAGGGGCAGCAGAGAGAATGGGGAATTTTGTAAAATCATTAATATTTCTGTCATATTTCACCGATGGAAAAAATCCTCGGCACACATACGGCGGAGGGGGGCTCTGAGCGAGGTGGCCAAAAATGGCGGCCGTAGGTGGCGGCATTCTCTCGGAAATCGCAGCACAGATCGCCAAAACCGGTCAAGAACAGAGTTTTAGTAATATACTAGACCAAATGCAGACCCGTTGGGTCTGCTCCCCCAATGGTGTGATCCCCCAACCCAATATTCCACCATGTACCCGTCTCCTCCATTGGAACTGAGCCCGTTCCCAAATGTAAGATTGCAGCCCTCCCCTGCCTGCTGCAGCAGTGAAAAGTTCAGTGTTCCTCTCTTGCAACTTTGTTTCGAAGTGTGTTGGAAGCTGACATGTAAATGGAGAAGCCTGTTTATTTTTTCGAAATACTTGGGGGTGGGTGGGGGGGGGGGGGGGGGGGGGGGGGG
Organism: Leucoraja erinaceus; assembly: GCF_028641065.1. Taxonomy (NCBI): domain Eukaryota; kingdom Metazoa; phylum Chordata; class Chondrichthyes; order Rajiformes; family Rajidae; genus Leucoraja; species Leucoraja erinaceus. The sequence goes on along the minus strand of NW_026576225.1, from coordinate 115,881 downwards.
AGAAGATTTGATTAAAAACATGTACTTCAACACGACGAAATGAAATGAGGAGCGGATACTTAGAAAGAAAAGCGAAATGTCTACCGAAATGGAAAATATCTCGGCGATTGAGCGTCTGGATTGGGCGTGGCAATGAATCAAAGGAAGAAACGCGCGCCGGACGGCAGCCGGACGGCAGGCGGACTGATTTGAGTTTTACATATATACTATACCAAGTGCAGACCCGTTGGGTCTGCTCCCCCAATGGTGTGATCCCCCAACCCAATATTCCGCCATGCACCCGTCTCTTCCATTGGAAGTGAGCCCGTTCCCAAATGTAAGATTGCAGCCCTCCCCTGCCTGCTGCAGCAGTGAAAAGTTCAGTGTTCCTCTCTTGCAACTTTGTTTCAAAGTGTGTTGGAAGCTGACATGTAAATGGAGAAGCCTTTTTATTTTTGGAATACTTGGGGGTGGGTGGGGGGGGGGGGGGGGGGGGAAGGATTTGATTAAAAACATGTACTTCAACACGACGAAATGAAATGAGGAGCGGATACTTAGAAAGAAAAGCGAAATCTCTACCGAAATGGAAAATAGCTCGGAGATTGAGCGTCTGGATTGGGCGTGGCAATTAATCAAAGGAAGAAATGCAGCCGGGCGGCAGCCGGACGGCAGGCGGACTGATTTGAGTTTTTATATATACACTAGACCAAGTGCAGACCCGTTGGGTCTGTTTCCCCAACAGCGTTTGCGGGGGGGGGGGGGGGGGGGGGGGGGGGTGGGGGGGGGGGGTAGGGGGGGGAGTAGGGGCTGCGGCATCACACTCAAATTAACACCCCCCCCAAACTCACAGGTGGGGGGAGGGGGGGGGGGGGGGTTGGTGAGAAGAGGGGAGGGAGGGGGAGAGGAGGAGGAGGAAACATGACAGATTTGGGAGGGAAAGGAGAGCGGGGTAGGGCGTGAGAGAGGGGGATGGGGAGAGAGATGTGGGGGAGGGGGGAATGGGGAGGGAGGGGAGGAGGGGGGAGAGGGGTGGAGGGAGAGACGGGAAAGAGTGGGGAGTGAGAGGGACGAGGAGAGGGGTAGGGGGAAGGGGGCGGGTGGAGAGAGAGGGAAGGGGGGGGGGGGGGTAGAGAGGGGAAGGGGGTGAGGGAGGGGTGGGAGAGAGGGGAGAGGGGTGAGGGAGAGGGGAGAGGGGGTGAAGAGAGGGAGAGGGGTGAAGAGAGGGAAACATAGAAATTAAGTGCAGTAGTAGGCCATTCGGCCCTTCGAGCCTGCACCACCATTCAATATGATCAAGGATGATCATCCAACTCAGTATCCTGTACCTGCCTTCTCTCCATACCCCCTGATCCCTTTAGCCACAAGGCCCACATCTAACTCCCTCTTAAATATAGCCAATGAACTTGCCTCAACTACCTTCTGTGGCAGAGAATTCCAGAGATTCACCACTCTCTGTGTGAAAAATGTTTTTCTCATCTCGGTCATAAAGGATTTTCCCCTTATCCTTAAACTGTGACCCCCTGTTCTGGACTTCCCCAACATCTGGAACAATCTTCCTGCATCTAGCCTGTCCAACCCCTTAAGAATTTTGTAAGTTTCTATAAGATCCCCCCTCAATCTTCTAAAATCTAGCGAGTACAAGCCAAGTCTATCCAGTTCATTTGAAAGTCCTGACATCCCAGGAATCAGTCTGTTGAACCTTCTCTGTACTCCCTCTATGGTCTGTTTCCCCAACGGCGTTTGCGGGGGTGGGGGGGGTGAGAAGAGGGGAGGGAGGAGGAGGAAACGGGATAGATTTGGGAGGGAAAGGGAGAGCGGGGTAGGGGGTGAGGGATGGGGAGAGAGCTTTGGGGGAGGGGAATATGGGGAGAGGGTGGGGGGGAAAAGAGGGGAAAGAGTGGGGGAGGAGGATGAGAGGGGTAGTGGGAATGATGGAAGAGGGACAGAGGGATAGGGGAAGGGTGTGGGGGGAAAGAAGGTAGGGGGGGGGGGTAGAGAGGGAAGGGGGTGGGGGAGAGAGGGATGGGAGAGGGGTGAGGAGTGGGGGAGGAGAGAGTGGGAGAGAAGTGGAAGAGTGGGGAGGAAGGGAGGGGTAGAGGGGTAGCGGGAGTGGTAGAAGAGGGACAGAGGTGTAGGGGGAAGGGGGGTGGTGGGTAGAGAGGGGGGGGTGGTGGTAGAGAGGGAGGGGGGGGGGGGGGGTGAGAGAGATGAGGGTGGCAGAGGGAGAGGGGTGAGGAGAGGGACACATAGAAACATAGAAATTAAGTGCAGTAGTAGGCCATTCGGCCCTTCGAGCCTGCACCATTCTCCATTCAATATGATCACGGCTGATAGAAACATAGAAACATAGAAATTAGGTGCAGGAGTAGGCCATTCGGCCCTTCGAGCCTGCACCGCCATTCAATATGATCATGGCTGATCATCCAACTCAGTATCCCGTACCTGCCTTCTCTCCATACCCCCCGATCCCCTTAGCCACAAGGGCCACATCTAACTCCCTCTTAAATATAGCCAATGAACTGGCCTCAACTACCCTCTGTGGCAGAGAGTTCCAGAGATTCACCATTCTCTGTGTGAAAAAAGTTCTTCTCATCTCGGTCACAAAAGATTTCCCCCTTATCCTTAAACTATGACCCCTTGTCCTGGACTTCCCCAACATCGGGAACAATCTTCCTACATCTAGCCTGTCCAACCCCTTAAGAATTTTGTAAGTTTCTATAAGATCCCCTCTCAGTCTCCTAAATTCTAGAGAGTATAAACCAAGTCTATCCAGTCTTTCTTCATAAGACAGTCCTGACATCCCAGGAATCAGTCTGGTGAACCGTCTCTGCACACCCTCTATGGCAATAATGTCCTTCCTCAGATTTGGAGACCAAAACTGTACGCAATACTCCAGGTGTGGTCTCACCAAGACCCTGTACAAATGCAGGAGAACCTCCCTGCTCCTATACTCAAATCCTCTTGCTATGAAAGCTAACATACCATTCGCTTTCTTTACTGCCTGCTGCACCTGCATGCCTACCTTCAATGACTGGTGTACCATGACACCCAGGTCTCGCTGCATCTCCCCCTTTCCCAATCGGCCACCATTTAGATAATAGTCTGCTTTCCCGTCTTTGTCACCAAAATGGATAACATCACATTTATCCACATTATACTGCATCTGCCAAACATTTGCCCACTCACCCAGCCTATCCAAGTCACCTTGCAGTCTCCTAGCATCCTCCTCACAGCTCCCCCCTCTCCATACCCCCTGATCCCTTTAGCCACAAGGGCCACATCTAACTCCCTCTTAAATATAGCCAATGAACTGGCCTCCACTACCTTCTGTGGCAGAGAGTTCCAGAGACTCACCACTATCTGTGTGAAAAATGTTTCCCTCATCTCAGTACTAAAGGATTTCCCCTTTATCCTTAAACTGTGTCCCGCGTGTCCTGGACTTCCCCAACATCTGGAACAATCTTCCTGCATCAGACAAATGCAATTCAGGACTTTTCACTTCACAAGCAAATCAGAGATGACAGTTAGTGAAGAATTTGAATAATCGCTGAGCGTTCTCTATGGCAACAATGTATTTGAGCATTGGGCATTGTGACATCACACGATGGAATGTTCACCATGGGCTGGGCTCCTGCAAAGGCATATGTAAATGAATCCAATCCGATTGGCCATCTGTGAGCATCGGGCATTGTGACATCACACGATGGAACGTTCACAGGGGGCTGCTTGTGTGGATGTGAAACCAGTTTCTTTTTGAAATATCGAGGTGGTGGGGGGGGGGGGGGGGGGGGGGGGGGGTGTAGGATTTGATTAAAAAAGCGTACTTAAACACGACGAAATGTAACGAGGAGCGGATACTTAGAAAGAAAAGCGAAATCTCTACCGAAATGGAAAAGACGTCGGCGATTCTGCGTCCGGTTTCGGAGTTGCGGAGCGTCAAAGGAAGAAACGCGGCGGACGCCGTACGGCGGCAGGCGGACTGATTTGAGTTTTATATATTAACTAGACCAAGTGCAGACCCGTTGGGTCTGTTTCCCCAACAGCGTTTGCGGGGGGGGGGGGGGGGGGGGGGGGGGTGCACTCATATTAACCACCGCCCAAACTCACAGGTGGGGGGAGGGGGGGTGAGAAGAGGGGAGGGAGGGGAGAGGAGGAGGAGGAAACGGGGACAGATTTGGGAGGGAAAGGAGAGCGGGGTAGGGGGTGAGAGAGGGGGATGGGGAGAGAGATGTGGGAGAGGGGGGATGGGGAGGGGGGGGGGGAGGGGAGGGAGTGGGAGAGGGGTGGGGGGAGAGAGAGGGGAAAGAGTGGGGAGGGAGAGGTGGGAGGGGAGGGGGAAGGGGGAGACATGGAAGAGTGGGTAGGGAGGAGGAGAGGTAGAGGGAGTGATGGAAGAGGGATAGAGGGGTAGGAGGAAGGGGGTGGGGGGTGGGTGGAGAGAGGGAAGGGGGTGGGGTAGAGAAGAGAGGAAGGGGGGTGGGGGAGAATGGGATGGGTGGGAGAGGGGGAGGGAGGGGGGGGAGGGGGGGGAAACATGGAAATTAAGTGCAGTAGTAGGCCATTCGGCCCTTTGAGCCTGCACCACCATTCAATATGATCATGGCTGATCATCCAACTCAGTAACCTGTACCTGCCTTCTCTCCATACCCCCTGATCCCTTTAGCCACAAGGGCCACATCTAACTCCCTCTTAAATCTAGCCAATGAACTGGCCTCAACTACCTTCTGTGGCGGAGAATTCCAGAGATTCGCCACTCTCTGTGTGAAACATGTTTTTCTCATATCTGTCCTAAAGGATTTCCACCTTATCTTTAAACTGTGACCCCTTGTTCTGGACTTCCCCAACATCTGGAACAATCTTCCTGCATCTAGCCTGTCCAACCCCTTAAGAATTTTGTACGTTTCTATAAGATCTGCCCTCAATCTTCTAAATTCTAGCGAGTACAAGCCGAGTCTATCCAGTCTTTCTTCATATGAAAGTCCTGACATCCCAGGAATTAGTCTGGTGAATCTTCTCTGTACTCCCTCTATGGCAACAATGTATTTGAGCATTGGACATTGTGACATCACACAATGGAACGTTCACCAGGGGCTGGGGCTGATTCTATGGGTGAGATGCCAGTATTTTTTGAATTATTGGGGGGGGGGGGGGGGGGGGGGGGCGGGCGGAGACATTGTTTCTCTTGTCACGGCTGTTCATTACTTTTGTCTTGAATTCCTTTTTTTGGAGAAATTTCTAACATTATTTCTTGTTGAGTCTTCATTCCTTCTATGAAGCCAATAACATATGAATAAAAAGGACAATGTTATCTTTTGTAGATATTTATAAACTTCTATAAACATGTACTACCACATACCGATCTGGCTGTATCTTGGCAACTTCCTCTCGTCTCTTGTGCCGTTCTGCTCATTACTGCTTCTCAACGTTGCTTTGTGTTGTTCCTTGAACATCCAGCAACTCGATTGCTCCCATCTCTTTGCATGATGTAAAAAAAAGTGAAAGATATTTATCACGATGTAGATATTCATAAACTTGTAAACGTAATTTCATCTATTGTAGACATTTATAAACTTCTTAAGACAATTATATATATAAATACATTTACCTATAATTTAAAAAAAAACAATTACACAATTATGTACCATTTTGTATGTAATTTGGAAGCTTATTGTTGTGTCTCTTGTTCCATGCAAACTTCCATTAATTTTTGAAGCTCAAGCTCCTCAAGAGGTTCAGTCCTTTCTTGTTCTGTCTCTTGGTCACTTCTGATCCATACTGCTTCTCAACATCTCTTTACAGTGTCCATTCACCATCATGCAACTTCTTTGCTCCTGCTTCTGGGCATGAATTTAAAAAAAGGAGATATTTATTACAATGTAGATATTTATAAAATTCTATCTGTCAATCCATCAACATACAAATAAAAAAAGAGATTTTGTATCGTATACCAATTTCGGTGTTTTCTATCAATTTCTTGTTGTGTTGCTTGTTCCCTACTGTCCTTCATGTATTTGTCACAGATCCCAAAGACGTTCAGTCTAAATATCTCGGATCCAGAAATGAGGCGACAGTGACAGCTCTAGACAAAAAGGCAGCATTTGAATGGTATTAGGGCATTCTGATAAAACTAAAGTAAATTTGTATCAAGGATAAAAAAAAAAACAATGCACGGGTCCGAAATAAATTTCAAATAATTTACTGGACCCTTTCATCCATCTTAAGATCTGAAGGTTGAGCATTTTACATTAGAGATTTTTTTTTATTTTCGGACGCTTTAAACCCTTGTAAAATTTTGCTTAAATGTTTGTATCATTTTGGAGGGCTTTTAATGTGTTATTTCTTGAAGGTTACAAATTTTCAATTCACTACAACTGGTCAGAGAAAATGCAAAGAAAAGGAACAGTCCTTACAATTTAACAAAATAAACTCGATAATAGACCAAAGTAGAAAGTAACAAGGTCAAACAACAGAAAAGGTAACAAAATCCTACAAGGCCAGAAATCCAACATAAACAGCCACACTAACATTGGTACGGGAAATAATTACCAAAACAACATCTTCAAATCATGAAATCCGTACAATTGTATTTCGAATAATTTAAAATACTGACAATCCATCTTAAGATCTGAAGTTGATTTTCACTGATGGTTACAGAATTTTCAATTCCACTGCAACTCCTGAGAAAATGCAGTCAATCCTTACAAACAAAATAACTCGATAATAGACCAAAGTAGAAAGTAACACTCATGTCAAACAACAGAAAAGGTAACAATAATTTCCTACAAGGCAGAAATTAACCACATAACCTTGATACGCAATGTCATTACCAACAACAAATCCTCAAACATCAATATCTCGGCAATCATCATTTACTCAATAATTGACTCAACAATTGAACTGTACCTGATACATATACCCTAGATGTGCAAGCCTGTAGTTTTATATCTTGCAGCAAATAATCCATCTGCAAGCTTTATCGTGAAGCATGAGAACAGCTCCAGCAACTTTCTATCCAAAAATCAAATACAACTGGTACGATTTTACATGTCACTTAATGTGGCCTTGAAGCTTTTTCTGAGGCAGCATTTTAAACTTTTGTGTGCAGAAATGTCATGATTGAATGAATGAATGACTGATTGAATGTATGAATGAATGAAAGTATGAAAGTATAAATGAATGATTGAATGTATGATTTGAATGAATGAATGACTGAATCAATCAATCAATCAATCAATCAATGAACGAATGGATGAATGGATGAATGAATGGATGAACGAATGGATGAACGAATAAATGATTGACTGAATGGATGAATGAATGATTGCTTGAATGAATGCATGTATGAATGAATGATTGAATGGATGATGAATGAACGAATGAACGAATGGATGCACGAGTGGATGAACGAATGGATACATTGACGAATTAATGAATGAATTAACACTTTATTGTCACATGTGACATTATTTGCCTGCACACGTGAATATGTATTCGAATAGTTGGAGTAAATTGAAGTAACTTGCCCCAAATTGGAGTATTGTGGAGCCGTATGGGATCCATTCAACAACAACAACAAGATCACCCTGAAGAAAGTACAATGCCGAGCAGCCCGCTGTGTGATTACAAGCGGAAATGAAACGTGAATAATATACTGACCTCTCGGATGGAATACCCCAGAGTTCCACAGATTCAGGCTGAGACTTATTGCAATTTACAAGGAGATTCACAAAATCACGCCATCAATTATCCCGTCATTCCAGAGCACCAACCCCGTCATCCCAGAGCACCAACAAGACAAAATAACGGTCCCTACATCATCAACTCGCTATATTTGAATACACTTTGCGACCAATATTCCCTTTACCAAGGAAGATAAGGGAATGGAATAGGTTACCTCCAAACACACGTGGTGCTCCCGATGTTAAGTCATTTAAAAAGAGGATTGAGCAACTTGGTCAAAAAGGCCCACTTCAAAATTTAATCATTACTCTACTCACTCTGACCTGCGCGAGATAACCACTGATGTGTCACAGTCTGCCCTCTGCTCATTCTCATCCACTTCACCTCCCAGTACTTTTCCACCGGTCCCTCCTTCTCCTCACCTGCCTGCCTGCCACTCCCCTCTCATCGGCCCAACTCTCCTCACCTGTTGCACTCAGTTGCCTCTGATCACCTATTAACCCGGTATATAGACTCTCCTCACCATTTACACAGTGCCAGATTGTTCTCAGCATTCATGCAAGACTCTCCAGCGATTTCCCGACTGCTTACACGGATTCTAACCTGCCTGCCCCAGACCATTCCGTCCTGTCGTCTTCCCGGATAGCACCTCAGCCTTCTGTCCCCGACCACGGCCTTCGTCCCGTACCTCCTGGTTTCTGTCTGCCTCTCTCCTGGGCTGTTTGGTGTATCCCTGCAACGGCTCCTCGACTTCCTGCCTGGCTTCGACTCTCCTTTCGTCTGTCCCTCGCTGGTTTGTTTGCATCGTGTGTTGGATCTCCTGGTTACCGGATCTTCCGCTACCCCGACTACGTCTCCTGCCTGCCCCTCTTCGGAACCCTCGCTCAATCCTGAGCCTCTGTGTGAGTACGGTGTACCTATTCCTGTGTTACTACTCTGTGCTGCTATTGGGTCCAAGCTATACCCGTTACAGTACAATCTGGCCAACAATGGACTCAGCGCACACAACATCTCCGTCAACCCGCTTCGAGAGGATTGAGCACACGCTCCTGCAGAACGAAGCTATGCTCACTGCCTCCAACTCCAAGGTTCGACAGGCTGTGCCAAGCCAAGAGCGGGCATTGGTTGCACTAGCCACCCAGGTACAACAGCTGACGACCACCCTCGCCCAGGCTACACCCCAGGCATCGCCTCCGGCTCCGACAGCACCAGCTCCCGGTCCGCCAGGACCATCACCTGAGCCCCGGGTGGGAACCGCGGAGCGCTACGCTGGAGACCCGTAGGGCTGCAACCCATTCATCACGAACTGTTCCATTCACTTCGCCCTACAGCCCTGGAAGCCCCAGGAAGCGGCGAGAGTGGCGTTTACCATTAATCACCTGACTGGCAGAGCTCGGCTGTGGGGACAGGCTGAATGGGAGTGACGCACGCCGGCTTGCTCCTCTTTCCAGGCCTTCGCCGCGGAGCTTCGCAAGGTGTTCGGTGAGGTTTCGATGGGTCCGGATGTTGCGGGAGGTCTGGTGGGGTTGAGCCAGGGGAACCAGAGCGTCGCTGACTTCGCCATCGACTTTCGCACCAGGGCCCGTCAGAGTGATTGGAACGCCTGGCCCAGTGTGACGCTTTCTTGCTGGGTTTGAAGGACTATATCAAGGATGAGTTGGTGGCCCACGACCTTCCTTCTTCTCTGGATGGGCTTATCGAGCTAACGACCCGTCTGGACCGACGCATCCTGGCGAGACGTCGGGAGAGGCGACAGGGACAGGCGGTCCGCCAGCTATCTGCTGTAGATTTGGGAGGAACAGCAGCAGCAGATTAGCAAGAGATACGACTGATTGGCCCTAGCCCAAATGGGAGGAGAGAAGTGAGTCAGATGGGTGAAAACAGTTCAAGTAAAGTCCAAGGCAAGGCAGTCTTTGTTCGGAACTGCTGTAGATTTGGGAGGAACGGCAGCAGCAGATTAGCAAGAGATACGACTGATTGGCTCTAGCCCACGTGGGAGGAGAGAAGTGAGTCAGTGCCGGGAAAACAGTTGAAAACTGAGGAATTTGCTTTGTAAATTGGTAAATCAGGCAAATTATCAGTCAATTTAAGCAAGCCGGCTCTTAGCGAGCGGCAGTGAGTGAGCGGCCTTGTGAGGGAAGTGCCCTGTGAGTAAAGTGTGAGTCTTTGGCTCGAGAGTCTTACATAGAAACATAGAAACATAGTAAGTAGGTGCGAGAGTAGACCACCAGGTCCGTCGAGTCCGCACCGCCACTCGCTCATGGCTGAACACTAAACAGACACACTTACCCACAAACAGTAGACACAAGACACAGAACACAAGACACTACCCTCCCCTTTATACCGCTATCACCCCTCTCCACCCCAAGAACCTCGTGATCTCCTGGGGGAGGCAAAAAACCGGATAAAAACCCAGGTCCAATTCGGGAAAAAAAATCCGGGAAATTCCTCTCCGACCCCAATCCAGGCGATCGACACTTGTCCAGGAGATCACTCAGGTCTTACTATACTAACCATACCTAGGTCCATATCCCTGCCCTCTCCCCGTAGCCCCTTATCCCCTTGGCAGCTAAAAAACCATCTATTTTAGTCTTAAATATATTTAAAGTTTCTGCTTCCACTGCTCCCTGGGGCAGTGAATTCCATAAATTAACCACCCTCTGGGTGAAGAAGTTCTTCCTCATCTCAGTTTTAAAAGAGCCCCCCCTTATTCTGCAACTATGTCCCCTAGTTCTAGTTTCCCCGATCATTGGGAACATCCTCGGTGCATCCACCCGATCAAGGCCCCTCACGATCTTATATGTTTCAATGAGAACGCCTCTCATTCTTCTAAACTCCAAAGAGTAGAGTTCCAGCCTACTTAACCTTTCCTCATATGTCAATCCCCTCATTGCAGGAATTAATCTTGTAAACCTTCGCTGCACTGCCTCCAGGGCTAGTACATCCTTTCTTAAGTATGGACCCCAGAACTGTACACAGTATTCCAAATGTGGTCTCACTAATACTGTACAGCTGCAGCAAGACCTCCGTGTTTTTATACTCAATCCCCCTCCTCCTCATTTAGAAAATAACTTGCCCTATCATTTTTTCTCCCAAAGTGAATGACTTCACATTTATTAGTATTAAATTTCATCTGCCAAGTTGTTGCCCACTCACCTAGCTTATCTATATCCTTTTGCAGACTCTTCCTATCCTCCTCATCCCCTACTTTTCCTCCCATTTTTGTATCGTCCGCAAATTTTGATATATTACACTTGGTTCCCTCCTCCAAATCATTTATATAAATTGTGAACAACTGGGGTCCCAGCACCGACCCTTGCGGAACCCCGCTAGTTACCGGTTGCCATCCCGAGTATGAACCATTTATCCCCACTCTCTGCTTCCTATTTGTTAGCCAATCCTCTACCCATGCTAATATATTACCCCCAATCCCATAATTTTTTATTTTTAGCAATAGTCTCTTATGTGGCACCTTGTCAAAAGCCTTTTGGAAGTCCAAGTATACCACATCCACCGGTTCCCCTTTATCCACCCGGGTTATTACTTCCTCAAAGAATTCGAGCAGATTCGTTAAACAGGACTTCCCCTTCACAAAACCATGCTGGTTCTGTCCGATGAAGTCATGTTTATCCAAGTGCCCCGTTAGTGTTTCTTTAATAATTGTCTCTAACATTTTACCCACCACCGATGTTAGACTAACCGGTCTATAGTTACCCGCCTTCTGTTTACTTCCTTTTTTAAATATAGGTGTTACATTGGCCATTTTCCAATCCACTGGGACCGTTCCTGCCTCCAGGGAGTTTTGGAAAATTATCACCAATGCATCCACAATCCCCACCGCTATCTCCCTCAAGACCCTTGGATGTAATCCATCAGGCCCAGGGGATTTATCCTCCTTCAGTCTCATTAATTTCCCTAATACCACCTCCTTGGTGATCTTAATAGTATTTAGCTCCTCCATTCCTACCGCCCCCTGTTTATCCAGCGTTGGAATATTTTTTGTGTCTTCTATGGTGAAGACTGATACAAAATACTCGTTTAATGCCTTTGCCATTTCCATGTTCCCCACCAACAACTCTCCAGTCTCACCCTCCAATGGACCAACGTTCACCTTAGCCACCCTTTTTCTTTTTATATAGCTATAAAAACTCTTACTATTAGTTTTTATGTTGTTCGCTAAATTCCTTTCATAGTCTATTTTCCCCGTCTTAATTAATCTCTTAGTTATTTTTTGCTGACCTTTAAATGCTTCCCAATCCTCTACCCTCCCACTATCTCTGGCTACCTTATATGCCCTTGCCTTCAGCCGAATACTATCCTTTATAGTTTTACTGAGCCATGACTGACTGTTCTTACCCTTACCCCTTTTTTTCTTCATAGGAATAAATTTTTCTTGAAGGTTATACAGTATACCCTTAAACGTACACCACTGCTCATGTACCGTCTTATTCTTGAGTCTGCTATCCCAGTCAACTTTGATCAGCTCAGTCCTCATACCTTCATAATCCCCCTTATTTAGACTAAGCACCCTAGCCTGAGTTTCAACCTGCTCCCCTTCTATTTGAATATGGAATTCGACCATATTGTGGTCACTTGTTCCCAACGAGTCCCTAACTATGACATTTTTAATTAATCCTGCTTCATTACACAGGACCAGATCCAAGATTGCCTCCCCCCTTGTCGGTTCTGTGACATACTGTTCTAGGAACCCGTCTCTAATACATTCTATAAACTCTTCCTCTAGTCTACCCTGCCCAGTTTGGTTTGCCCAATTAATATGAAAATTGAAGTCCCCCATGATTACAGCAGTTCCCTTTTTACATGCGTCAACTATTTGCAGATTTATGTTCTGACTAACAGCGTCACAGCTATTTGGAGGTCTATAAATTACACCCACTAGTGTTTTTTTCCCCTTATTATTCTCTATCTGTACCCAAGCTGTTTCACTATCCTGATCCTTCACCGTAATATCCTTCCTCTCTATTGCCGTTATTCCCTCCCTTATTAAAAGGGCCACCCCTCCTCCCTTTCTTTCCTGTCTATCTTTCCTAATTGTTGAGTACCCCTCTATATTTAACTCCCAGTCCTGATCCCCTTGCAGCCATGTCTCCGTAATGGCCACGATATCATAACTATATATACTTAATTGCACCGTTAATTCATTTATCTTATTACGAATACCCCGTGCATTTAGATAAAGCACTTTCAGATGATTTTTACTACCCTTCCTTTCCGTTTTTGCCCCTTTTACATCTAAAGCTTTATCTTCACACATTCTGTCTCCTGTCACATTTTGACTTTCCGCTTCCCCACTGGTACCCTGCTCTATTTCCTCTACCCCTGCCGTTATTACCCCCCTTGATACCTCCCCCCCGCTACTTAGTTTAAAGACCTCTCTACTGCCCTAGTTATATGATTTGCCAGGACCCCAGTCCCAGCACCGTTCAGGTTAAGTCCGTCCTTACAGAACAGACCCCCCCTGTCCCAGTACTGGTGCCAGTGGCCCAAGAAACCAAACCCATTATTCCCACACCAGTCTTTGAGCCACGCATTTAGCTTTTTAATTTTACGTACCCTCGCCGATTTGGCCCGTGGCTCAGGTAGCAATCCGGAGATCAGTACCCTCGAGGTTCTGCTTTTTAATTTATTCCCTAACTGCTCAAACTCCTTCAGCAGATCCTCCTTCCTCGTCCTTCCTATGTCATTGGTCCCCACATGGACCACGACCACTGGATCCTCCCCCTCCCTCTGCAAATTTCTCTCCAGCATCGCAGAGATATCCTTAACCCTAGCACCGGGTAGGCAACACAGCCTTCGGGACATGTTCTGCTGGCCGCAGAGAACCTTATCTACCCCCCGAATAATACTATCCCCTATCACTACGGCATTTCTTCTAACTCCCCCCTCTTGAATGGCCTCCTGATCCACGGTGCTGCAGCCAGGTTGCTCATCCCTCCCACAGCCCCTGATCCCGTCCTTACATTGAGTAAGAGCCTCGGTCATGCTCGTCAGGGACAAGGGCTGTGGCTCCTGCCGCATCTCCTCCTGGTTCCCCCTACCTGCCTCGCTTATGGCCACACCTTCCTTTCCTTGCTCACTGCCTACTGAATTAGTTAAACTGGTCGGTGTGACCATCCCCTGGCACAAAACATCCAGGTAATACACCCCCTCCCTGATGTACCGCAGCGTATGAAGTTGGGTCTCCAGCTCATCAATGCGGAGCTGGAGTTCCTCTAGCCTCAAACACTTACTGCAGCTGTAGGGATCTTCTACATCAATGGTGTCGACAAATTCCCACATCTCGCAGTATTGGCACATCTCCTGACCGCCCATCTTATATAAGTAATTAACTGGTCCGATTTAAGAATCCCCTACTGTATTGATACACCCCTTATTTATATAATCCTACCTCCTATAAATGGGAAAGTACTCACCCCAGCCGTAAATTACCTACTGGTTTGGCTGTCTAGTGGTAATTCCGTCCGCTCTTCCTGTCTGGTCCACTGCTCCCTTGCAGTGCGTGGCAAACCTCTTTGCCTCTGTTAGTCTCTGTTAGTCTCTCGAGCCGCGGCTCCGTCCGTCCGTCCTCCCTCGGCGACAGCACCTGTGGCACCGCGGTCGTGACGTCCCTTCCGTTCCTGGGTCCTCGTGCTCCCGTTGGCGATTTGGTATGCAGGTTCCAGCGCAGGTACTCCTCCCCTCTCACCAACGGCTCCCTGGGCCTCTCTGGATCTCTACCTCTCAAGCGTATTGCGTGGTCTCATCTCCTCAGCCTCCTCTCCGAAGACTCTCGAGCCAAAGACTCACACTTTTCTCACAGGGCACTTAGGAGAGGAGACCACGCAATACGCTTGAGAGGTAGAGACGAAAGAAGGAAATGTCAGGCAAGCTGATTCAGTGCGATGCTTGCAGTATGTGGGAGGTCAAGGACACCGCTGGTGCCTCTGGCTGCTACGAATGCGAAAAGTGCATCCAGGTGGAGCTCCTGAAGGGCCGTGTTGGGGAACTGGGGAAGCAAGTGGATGACCTCCGGTTCGTACGAGAAATGAGTCGTTCCTCGACAAGTCCTACAGTACGATTGTTACACCTAAGGTAGTGGAAGAGAGAAGGTGGGAGACAGTGAGAAAGGGAGGGAAGCATGGAATGCCAACGTCCCCGGGTGGTGTACCTCTTGCAAACGGGTTCACCCGCTTAGAAGCTGTTGGGACAGAAGACGTGTTTACACTGAGCGGCGGACTGGCTTGCGATGCGAATAGGGCTGTTGAGCCAAAACCAAAAAGGCCTAAGGCAGGCAATGCCATTGTAGTGGGAGACTCCATCGTGAGAGGTACGGACAGGGGTTTCTGCGGCAACAGACGGGATGCAAGGATGGTGTGCCTTCCGGTGCCAGGATCCAAGATGTCACGGACAGAGTGCAGAAAATCCTCAAGGGCGAAGGTGAACATGCGGAAGTGGTAGTGCATGTCGGCACAAACGATGTCGGAAAGAAGGGAATGAATATTCTGCAGCATGACTTTAGAGAGCTCGGAAAAATGTTGAAAAGCCGGACCTCCAGGGTTATTATCTCCGGTTTGCTTCCAGTTCCCCGTGCTGGCGAGAGCAGGAACAGGGAGATACGGGACCTGAACGTGTGGCTGAGGAACTGGTGCACGGGGCAGGGATTTAGATTCTTAGATCACTGGGATCTGTTGTGGGGTAAGGGGGAACTGTACAAAAGGGACGGATTGCATCTTAACAGGTGTGGGACCAGCATTCTGGCAGGCAGGTTTGCCACAGCTACACGGGTGGCTTTAAACTGAATAAGGGGGGTGGGGTGTCGAAGAGGATAGCGGAGGATGGAGTTAAAGGTAAAGGGTTTCTTAAATGTGTGAGCGTAGAGACCGAGGGGTGTAAAATGAGGGTAGAAGCAATAGGTAGCAAGGTGAAAAGTAAAAGTGGCAGGCAGACAAAACCAGGGCAAAAATCAAAAAGGGCCACTTTTCAACATAATTGTATAACGGGTAAGAGTGTTGTAAAAACAAGCCTGGAGGCTTTATGTCTCAATGCAAGGAGCATTCGTAACAAGGTGGAAGAGTTGAATGTGCAGATAGCTATTAATGACTGTGATATAGTTGGGATCACGGAGACATGGCTCCAGGGTGACCGAGGCTGGGAGCTGAGCATCCAGGGATATTCAATATTCAGGAGGGCTAGAGAGAAAGGAAAAGGAGGTGGGGTAGCGTTACTGATTAGAGAGGAGATTAATGCAATGGAAAGAAGGACATTAGTTTGGAGGATGTGGAATCGGTATGGGTAGAGCTGCGAAACACTAAGGGGCAGAAAACGCTGGTGGGTGTTGTGTACAGGCCACCTAACAGTAGTAGTGAAGTTGGAGATGGTATCAAACAGTAAATTAGAAATGCGTGCGCCAAAGGCAAAACAGTTATAATGGGTGACTTCAATCTACATATAGATTGGGTGAATCAAATTGGCAGGGGTGTTGAGGAAGAGGATTTCTTGGAATGTATGCGGGATAGTTATCTAAATCAACATGTAGAGGAACCAACGAAAGAGCAGGCTATTTTAGACTGGGTAATGAGTAATGAGGAAGGGTTAGTTAGCAATCTTATTGTACGTGCCGCCTTGGGCAAGAGTGACCATAATATGGTTGAGTTCTTCATTACGATGGAGAGTGACATTGTTAATTCAGAAACAAAGGTTCTGAACTTAAAGAAAGGTAACTTTGAGGGTATGAGACGTGAATTGGCCAAGATTGACTGGCAATTAATTCTAAAAGGGTTGACGGTGGATATGCAATGGAAGCCATTTAAAGGCTGCATGGATGAACTACAAAAATTGTTCATCCCAGTTTGGCAAATTAATACATCAGGGAAGGGAATACATCCGTGGATAACAAGGGAAATCAGGGGTAGTATCAAAGCGAAGGATGATGCGTACAATTAGCCAGAAAAAGCAGCATACCGGAGAACTGGGAGAAATTCAGAGACCAGCAGAGGGGGACAAAGGGCGTAATTAGGAAAGGAAAAATAGATTATGAAAGAAAACTGGCAGGGAACATAAAAACTGACTGCAAAAGTTTTTATAGATATGTGAAAAGAAAGAGATTAATTAAAACAAATGTAGGTCCCTTGCAGTCAGAAACAGGTGAGTTGATCATGAGGAACAAGGATATGGCGGACCAATTGAATAACTACTTTGGTTCCGTCTTCACTAAGGAAGACATTAATAATTTGCCGGAAATAGCAGGGGACCGCGGGTCAAAGGAGTTGGAGGAATTGAGTGAAATCCAGATTAGCCGGGAAGTTGTGTTGGGTAAATTGAATGGATTAAAGGCCGATAAATCCCCAGGGCCAGATAGGCTGCATCCCAGAGTACTGAAGGAAGTAGCTCCAGAAATAGTGGATGCATTAGTAATAATCTTTCAAAACTCTTTAGATTCTCGAGTAGTTCCTGAAGATTGGCGGGTAGCAAACGTAACCCCACTTTTTAAGAAGGGAGGGAGAGAGAAAATGGGGAATTACAGACCAGTTAGTCTGACATCAGTAGTGGGGAAACTGTCATCCTGTTTTTATCCACTGCCGGTTTATGCCATGAGCGGTAGCCTGTAAGTCAAAAAGGGGTAGGAAAGATGAGAGAGGGATGGAATGGATCGCTCTGTTGATTTTCTGCATTTGAGGCCTCATGCTCCTATACTCCCTCCGTGATAAATATGAATAAAATAAAATGATCAGAAAGAAGAAAGCACATTTGATTTGAACATCTTTTTATATGCTACAATACAGATAAGGGGGAAGAATTCACACACAAACATCGCCTTGTATTTCACAGCAGATCAGATCATCAAAAGACATAATTATTTACTTTAATTAAAGAGCTTTCCTGACCTTTTTTGTGAAACACTTCGAATCACAGCATAAAAATGCAGTATAATGTGGATAAATGTGAGGTTATCCACTTTGGCAGCAAAAACAGGAAGGTAGACTGTTATCTGAATGGTCGTCGATTAGGAAATGGGGAGATGCAAAGAGACCTGGGTGTCATGGTACACCATTCATTAAAAGTAGGCATGCAGGTGCAGCAGGCAGTGAAGAAGGCGAATGGTATGTTAGCATTCATAGCAAAAGGATTTGAGTATAGGAGCAGGGAGGGTCTATTGCAGTTGTACAGGGTCCTGGTGAGACCACACCTGCAGTATTGCGTACAGTTTTGGTCTCCTAATCTGAGGAAAGACATTATTGCCATAGAGGGGTAACAGAGAAGGTTTACCAGACTGATTCCTGGGATGTCACGACTTTCATATGAAGGAAGACTGGATAGACTCGGTTTGTACTCGCTAGAATTTAGAAGATTGAGGGGGGATCTTATAGAATTTTACAAAATTCTTAAGGGGTTGGACAGGCTAGATGCAGGAAGATTGTTCCCGATGTTGGGGAAGTTCAGAACAAGGGGTCACAGTTTAAGGATAAGGGGGAAATCTTTTAGGACCAAGATGAAGAAAACATTTTTCACACAGAGTGGTGAGTCTCTGGAATTCTCTGCCACAGAAGGTAGTTGAGGCCAGTTCATTGGCGATATTTAAGAGGGAGTTAGATGTGGCCCTTGTGGCTAAAGGGATCAGGGGGTATGGAGAGAAGGCTCCATACAGGATACTGAGTTGGATGATCAGCCATGATCATATTGAATGGCGGTGCAGGCTCGAAGGGCCGAATGGTCTACTCCTGCACCTATTTTCTATGTTTCTATGTTTCTATATCATGGAGAGATGGCGGTAGTAAACTTCCCACCAGTTCTCTGGCTTCACACCAGAATTAGCTGACAGTTATACTGTGTAGTAAATAACCTTTGTTCGTTACTATTCTACAAACATATTTCTTCAACTGCATGTTTATTTAATTAGTCATAACATATTGTTGGCTTATGTTAATTTTATTAAACAACAAATGATTAATACAATTCAAACACAATACAAAGGCATCTTGGCATTACTCCATGCCAATCTTCTGCAGTTGTATAGGGCGCTGGTGAGACCACATCTGGAGTAAGGCCATCAAAAAGGCCAAAATGGACCTGCTCCAAGCTGGAGGATAGGACAGATGTTCGGCAGCTGTGGCGGGGCCTGAATGCAATCACCTACTAAAAGGCGAAACCAGGAGGCAGCTCGAATGTCGGCGAAACATCACTCCCTGACGCTCAATGCGTTTTACGCACGCTTTGATAGGGAGAATAATGATGTGGCTTCCCGAGCCCCCATTCGCTGTGATGGTATTTCAGTCTCAGTCACAGAGGCCGACGTCAGGAAATCCTTCAGAGGGGTGAACCCTCGAAAAGCGCCCGGACCTGATGGTATACCCGGTCGTGTTCTAAAAACCTGTCCAGGCAAACTGGCTGGAGTTTTTACCGACATTTTCAACCTCTCACTTCTGAGGTCTGAGGTCCCCACCTGCTTTAAAAGGGCATCAATTATACCAGTGCCCAAGAAGAGCAAGGTGACGTGCCTCAATGACTATCGACCAGTGGCACAAACGCCGATGGTGATGAGTGCTTTGAGAGGTTAATCATGGAGCAAATTAACTCCTACCTCGAAAAAAATACCTGGACCCACTGCAGTTCCCTTACCGCCACAACAGATCAACGGTGGATGCGATCTCGCTGGCTCTCCACTCCGCTCTGGACCACTTGGAGAAGAAAAACTCAGCTGTTATTCATTGATTACAGCTTGGCAGTTAACACAATCATCCCCTCCAAGCTGGTTACCAAACTCGTGGAACTGGGTCTATGCGCTTCCCTCTGCAATTGGATCCTCGACTTCCTCATTCACAGACCACAGTCTGTTCGTATTGGTGGAAATGTGTCAGCCTCGATAACAATCAGCACGGGAGCACCGCAAGACTGCGTGCTCAGCCCCCTGCTGTACTCACTCTATACCCATGACTGCATAGCCGGTCACAGTGCAAACTCCGTCATCAAGTTCGCCGACGACACCACTATTGTGGGACGTATCACTGATGGGGATGAGACAGAGTATAGAAGAGAGATCGAGCAACTGTCCATATGGTGCCAGCGAAATAACCTGGCCCGCAACACCAGCAAAACCAAGGAACTGATTGTGGACTTTGGAAGGAGAAGGATGGGGACCCACAGTCCCATTTATATCAACGGGTCGATGGTTGAAAGGGTCAAGAGCTTAAAATTCCTGGGCGTGCACATCTCTGAATATCTTTCCTGGTCCGATAAAAATTGATGCAATTATTAAGAAAGCACATCAGCGCCTCTACTTCCTGAGAAAATTGCCGAGAGTCGGTTTGTCAAGGAAGACTCTCTCTAACATCTACAGGAGCACAATAGAGAGCATGCTGACCGGTTGCATCATGGCTTGGTTCGGCAACTTGAGCGCCCTGAAGAGGAAAAGACTACAAAAAGTAGTAAACACTGCCCAGTCCATCATCGGCTCTGACCTCCCTTCCATCGAGGGGATCTACCACAGTCGCTGTCTCAAAAAGGCTGGCAGTATCATCAAGGACACACACCATCCTGGCCACACACTCATCACCCCGCTACCTTCAGGTAGAAGGTACAGGAGCCTGAAGACTGCAACGACCAGGTTCAGGAATAGCGACTTCACCACAGCCATCAGGTTATTAAACTTGGCTTGGACAAAACTCTGAACATTAATAACCCATTATCTGTTATATGCACTTTATCAGTTTATTTATTCATGTGTGTATATATTTATACAATGGTACACACTGATCTGTTTTGTAGTGAAGTCCTACTATGTTTTGTGGAGCTGATGCAAAGCAAGAATTTCATTGTCCTATCAGGGACACATGACAATAAACTCTTGAATCTTGAGATACAGAAAACATGTCCCCGATGTTGGGGGAATCCACGACCAGGGGTCACAATTTAAGAATAAGGGGTAGGCCATTTAGGACTGAGATGAGGAAAAGCGTTTTCACACAGAGAGTTGTAAATATGTGGAATTCTCTACTACAAATCCACCGACTCACATGGCTATCTGGACTACACTTCATCCCACCCTGCTTCATGTAAGGACTTTATACCCCTACTCCCAATTCCTCCGTCTGTGCCGCATCTGCACCCAGGCATTGGAGATGTCCTCATTCTTTAGAGAAACGGGGTTCCCCTCTTCGACTATGGTTACAATACCATTTCTGGATCTGTGAAAACAGAATGTGGCAATGTATTATACTCAGTGAATCCATTAGAGGTAGCTTGTACACCAATTCAATGACTTTTCTTATGTGTCTCCACTGAAGAAGTAATTCATGAATTGGTCATTGAGGAGGACCTGACGTGGGGCGTGAACACCACTGCGCTGCTGAAAAAGGTCCAGCAGAGACTGCACTTCCTGAGGGTGCTCAGGAAGAATAACATCACTCAGAGACTGCTGCTGTCCTTTTATCGGTGCTCCATTGAGAGCATACTAACATACTGTGTATGCGTGTGGTACACCAGCTGCACAGCGGCTCAGAGGAAAGCGCTCCAGAGGGCCATTGACAACGCCCAGAGGATTGTCGGCTGCCCTCTCCTTACCTTGGAGGACTTACACAGTTCCCGCTGCACCAAAAAATCCCAGAATATCATAAAGGACATTTCCCACCCCGGACACTCCCTGTTTGAACTGTTGCCGTCAGGCAGACGGTACAGATCTACAAGGACAAGGACAAATAGACTAAAAAACAGTTTTTACCCCACTGCTATAAAAGCACTAAATGTAGCCGCCAAGGAACGCAGGGGCGATACAGACTAAGGGACTGGTACACTGTGAAATCGACAGAAGGATGGAGGGTTGGGTGTGTATGCGTGCTTTGTTCGTGATATTTATTTAGTTGTTTATCTTTTAATATTTTACCTTGTATGTATCGTTAGCTTTTAGAAATGTTTGAATGCTGCACTGACTGGCTGACATTTTAAATTTCGTTGTACATGGTTCATGTTACAATGACAATAAAGAAACTATTCTATTCTATTCTATTCTATTCTGAATCCTAGAGAACAGGTAACACAGGAGTAGGAACTAATCGCTTGTTTTCCTGCAGCTGAGGATTTGATCTGACGGACTTTGTAAACTGAGCTCCGCTTATGCAACTTGACATCAAAGAGGAAGTGTGATCTGGAGACACTGCTTATATCAATACTTCAAGGCTTTGCTATTCTTGGTGAACTGAACAGAAAACTGAAATTCTTTAGTAAACAATTGACACTTAATTAAGACTGATTTGCTGTTGCCAAGACTTGGTGATCATCATCACGTTTCTACAGCAAGTCACTATAGCATTTTATTTTCTCAACTGGATGAATATCTTTAAAGGTACTGCAGTGGTAGAACATGATTTTATGATTTTTGCATTTTGCACAAAAAAACAAAATGAAAAATAGAAACTTAGATTTTACTTAGAGTTTAAACTGTATTTTCTCCAAATTTAAAATATTTTAAATATTGTATCTCAACCCAAAACATCACCCGTTCCTTCTCTCCAAAAATGCTGCATGTCCTGTTGAGTTACTCCAGCATTTTGTGTCTATCTTTGATTTAAACCAGCATCTGCAGTTCTTTTCTACCCATTTTAACCACTTTTTGTTTTCAGACCTGTAATTTTAATCTTCTATTAAGTCTCTGAAGAGTTTTTAGCAATTGGCATGTCTAATCCTCAAATACGTAATTGTGCAATATTCAAAAGCTTTTAATGCTGCACATTTTTAATAACGACCTTAATTACTCTTAAGATCACAACAAATAATGGAGGTTGTCCACAGAGCTTCATTTGAGAGTATTGCAATTCTCAGTTCTTTTAGAACCAATTTTTCTACTGCTGACATGCAGGGCACCCTGGGGTAGAAACCTACAAAGATTCATAATCATTGTCGCGAAATACATTTCTAAATTTGAGGAAAAACTCAAAAAGATGTACTTTTTGCAGAGACATTCCACGGACCTATTGAAATATGCAAGAAATGTTAATGTTCATTTTGCCAGTATGAAATGTCAAGATGTGCTCGTGACTGCCAGAAACCTGATGACATCTGAGATCCACAACACTGTTAAGGTGAATTAGTAATGCACAGCCCCAGCACACATGGGAGTGATCAGATCTGTTTATTGTCATATACATCAGGGTGAGGGTGCAAAGAAATTCCTTGTTCACAGATAAACATTATTCATACAGTAATGATTCATAAATATGAATGCAAGATGGTAGAATGGTGCAAGATTGTAGTGCAATCCAATAGTGATAAAACAATTAAAATACAGTACTGGAATAACCAAATGTGGTCGAGTTAAGAATATGTAGAAGCACCTCCTGGAAGGTGGTGCAAAAGCGGTCATTGTCATACAGCAAGGCAACTGGCCCTTTGGGCCAACTTGCCCATGCTGGCCAGGATGCCCCATGTCCAACCTGCCTACGTTTGGCCCCTATATCTCTCCAAACCTTTCCTATCATTCCGCTTTCCTATCCATGTACCAGTTGATCGGTTTAGGATTCTAGTGGCATTGACGAAGAAGCAATTCTCAAGTCTGGAAATCCTCGCTTAAGTTGCCGTCTTTTCTCCCAGAAAATAGAAAAAAGATAAGGGAATGACCAGGGTGGCAGCATCATTGATGATGCTTCCACGAGAGAGTTTGTGATTTTGCTTGATTCAGTATTTGTATTCCTACAAATACTACTTCACAAACTATGTTTACAGCTGGCGTATTTGTCCATGTGAACCTTTCCATAATTTCAGTGTATATTGTGTAACATTTATAATGTTGTTCCACACATTCTTCTCCTGTAATACATCACAATTAATTCTAAATAGAGATAAACAAAAAGAGGCTCACATTTAACTAAACCAAACTTGGCAAGTAATGTTTGTTGTGTAATTATGTGCAGGATCTAAGTTAGTAATTTGTGGATAACTGCGGCATGCCTGATGCTTTTGCGAATGTTCTATCCTTATTTGTGAATGCCCTTGTGTTGTAAAGACAAAGCAAACGCACCATGTAAAGAGAGAAGTGGATGTATAAAGAGATCAGTTAGGCTGCAAGGAGGCTCTTCCAGACCTGATGGGCAGAATGGACTATTAATAATGTTATTGCTTTAGAACAGCGTATGTTAATAGATGACAAATGTTCTATAACGGACATTTACAAATTAATTTGAGCTTCTTGAGAACAATTTATGCATCCACCAGGAAGCTCCCAACTGTTATAAATTTGACTGAATCAAGTGCTTTGGCCTGTGGATGTGCCCTCGTAGTTCCAGTTTTTGCTTGCCTGCATTTTAATTTATCAGTGTTTTAATTTGGTACAAATTTTGTGAAAGGATTAAAAACAAAATCTGTTAACTGCTTGCTGTATCTTCAGATTACGGCTGATTCCAAGATCTCGAGGAGCCGTTGGTGAGAGGAGGAGTTACCTGGGCGGTGAGTTAAAAATCGAGCGCGGGGCTTGCTTTCACAGAGACCCAGGGAGCCGTTGGTGAGAGGACGAGTTACACAAATCTGCAGCGTTGCATCTCACTTCCAGGGAAGGGGTCTGGTGGAAGCCTCTGATTGGTGGAAGAGGACCAGAAGAAGCAACTGATTGGGTGCAACCCCAGGTTTGCATTTCTGCATTCAGCTTAAGGGTTCTGTGAGTTAAGGGTTCAGTGAGTTAAGGGTTCAGTGAGTTAAGGGTTCTGTGAGTTAAGGGTTCTGTGACATAAGGGTTCTGTGAGTTAAGGTTACAGTATTTATTAGTAAAGGTACAGTTTAAAGGATAAAGATTTTTATAGTGTGAGGGAGTTGATTTAATTTGGGAGTAAGCAATGTCAGTGGAGATTGGTCCCGTGGCAGTAGGCAGGTAGTGCAGGAGTCCCCTGCGGTCATCTCCCTCCTAAACAGATATACCATTTTGAATACTGTTGGGGGAAATGGCTCATCAGGGGAAGGCAACAGCAACCAAGTCCATGGCACCATGGGTGGTTCTGCGGCACAGGAGGGGAGACAAAATAGTGGAAGGGCAATAGTAATAGGGAGGAGAATTGTAAGGAGAATAGATAGGCGTTTCGGCGACCGTAAAACGAGACTCCTGGATGGTATGTTGCCTCCCTGGTGCAAGGGTCAGGGATGTCCTGAACGCTGCAGAACATTCTGGAGGGGGAGGGTGAACAGCCAGTTGGCGTGGTGCACATTGGCACCAACGATGTAGGTAAAAAAGGGATGTCCTACAAGGTGAATTTAGGGAGCTAGGAAATAAACTTAAAAGTAGGACCTCAAAGGTAATAATCTCTGGATTACTACCAGTACCACGGGCTAGTCAGAGTAGAAATAGGAGGATATTGCAGATGAATATGTGGCTTGGAAAATGGTGCAAGGGAGAGGGATTTACATTTCTAGGGCATTGGAACCAGTTCTGGGGGAGGTGGGACCAGTACAAACAGGACGGTCTGCACCTGGGCTGGAATGGAACCAATGTCCTTGTTTGCTAGTGCTGTCGGGGAGAATTTAAACTAATGTGGCAAGGGGATGGCTGCAAGAGCAGAGAGGCAGAGGGGTGTAAAATGAAGGTAGAAGCAATAGGTAGCAAGGTGAAAAGTAAAAGTGGTAGGCAGACAAATCCAGGGCAAAAATCAAAGTGGGCCACATTTCAACATAATTGTATAAGGGGTAAGAGTGTTGTAAAAACAAGCCTGAAGGCTTTGTGTCTCAATGCAAGGAGCATTTATAATATGGTGGATGAGTTGAATGTGCAGATAGTTATTAATGAATATGATATAATTGGGATCACGGAGACATGGTTCCAGGGTGACCAAGGCTGAGAGCGGAACATCCAAGGATATTCAATATTCAGGAGGGATAGACAGAGGGCAAAAGGAGTTGGGGTAGCGTTGCTGGTTAGAGAGAAGATTAACGCAATAGAAAGGAAGGACATTAGCTTGGAGGGTGTGGAATCGATATGGGTAGAGCTGCGAAACACAAAGGGGCAGAGAACGCTAGTGGGAGTTGTGTACACGCCACTTAGCAGTAGTAGAGGAGTTGGGGATGGCATCAAACAGGAAACTAGAAATGCGTGCAATAAATGTAAAACAATTATAATGGGTGGCTTCAATCTACATATAGATTGGATGAATTAAATTGGCAGGGGTGCTGGGGAAGAGGATTTCTTGGAATGTATGCGGGATAGTTATCTAAACCAAGATGTAGAGGAACCGACGATACAGCAGGCTATTCGAGACTGGGTATTGAGTAATGAGGAAGGGTTAGTTAGCAGTCTTGTTGTGCGTGGCCCCTTTGGCAAGAGTGACCATAACATGGTTGAGTTCTTCATTAGGATTGAGAGTGACATTGTTACTTCAGAATCAAGGGACCTGAACTTAAAGAAAGGTGACTTTGAGGGTATGAGACGTGAATTGGCCAAGATAGACAGGCAAATGATTCTTAAAGGGTTGACGGTGGATATGCAATGGAAGGCATTTAAAAACTGTATGGATGAACTACAACAATTGTTCATCCCTGTTTGGCAAAAAAATATATCAGGGAAGGTAGTGCATCCGTGGATAACAAGGGAAATCAAGGATAGTATCAAAACAAAAGATGAAGCGTACAAATTAGCCAGAAAAAGCAGCCTACCAGAGGACTGGGAGAAATTCAGAGTCCAGCAGAGGAGGACAAAAGGCTTAATTAGGAAAGGGGAAATAGGTTATGAAAGAAAACTAGCAGGGAACATAAAAACTGACAGCAAAAGTTTTTATAGATATGTGAAGTGGAAAAGATTAGTTAAAACAAATGTAGGCCCCTTGCAGTCAGAAACAGGCGAATTGATCATGGGGAACAAGGACATGGCAGACCAATTGAATAACTACTTTGGTTCTTTCTACACTAAGGAAGACATAAATAATCTGCCGGAAATAGCAAGAGAACGGGGGTTAAATGAGATGGAGGAACTGAGTGAAATCCAGGTTAGCCGTGAAGTGATGTTAGGTAAATTGAATGGATTAAAGGCCATGTAATAGAGAGAGTACAGAGGAGCTTTACCAAGCCTGAGCCAGCGACCCCTTCCCCCACGCCGGCTGCAAGACCGGGGCCGCCACCGCCCCGCCAGCTCAGGGCCAATCCGGACACCTCCGGACACTCCCGGACAGGGACGGGACACCCGGGAGGGGACGGGGAGAATCCAGCAGCAACTCGACAGCGCCCGCAGTGCCAGAGACCCGGGACCAACCGCGGGCTAAACGCAGACCTGCACCCACACAGCAACACAGCCGCCGATAATGTTTATAACGAGTGACTTATGAGATGGGCATCTGCAGTCAGAATACTGAACTCGCTTATTCACTGGATGTTTTCAAGACTAGATTTTCAAGTTAGATTTAGCTCAAAGGCTAACAGAATCAAGGAATATGGGAAAAACGCAGGAACGGGATAATATATAGAAACATAGAAACATAGAAATTAGGTGCAGGAGTAGGCCATTCGGCCCTTCGAGCCTGCACCGCCATTCAATATGATCATGGCTGATCATCCAACTCTGTATCCCGTACCTGCCTTCTCTCCATACCCTCTGATCCCCTTAGCCACAAGGGACACATCTAACTCCCTCTTAAATATAGCCAATGAACAGGCCTCGACTACCCTCTGCGGCAGAAAGTTCCAGAGACTCACCACTCTCTGTGTGAAAAGTGAAAATATACTTTGAGATAATATATATAAGCATCTGGATAAACAGGGTCTGATTAGGAACAGTCAACATGAATTTGTGCCTGGAAGGTCATGTTTGACTAATCTTCTTGAATTTTGGGAAGAGGTTACTAGGGAAATTGACGAGGGTAAAGCAGTGGATGTTGTCTATATGGACTTTAGTACGGCCTTTGACAAGGTCCCTCATGGAAGGTTGGTTAAGAAGGTTAAACTGTTGGGTATAAATGCCGGAATAGCAAGATGGATTCAACAGTGGCTGAATGGGAGAAGCCAGAGGGTAATGGTGGATGGCTGTTTGTCGGGTTGGAGGA
Source organism: Leucoraja erinaceus (assembly GCF_028641065.1). Taxonomy (NCBI): domain Eukaryota; kingdom Metazoa; phylum Chordata; class Chondrichthyes; order Rajiformes; family Rajidae; genus Leucoraja; species Leucoraja erinaceus. The sequence continues at coordinate 88,225 of NW_026576225.1, read as the reverse complement.
AGCTGACTAGTGGGGTGCCTCAGGGATCTGTGTTGGGTCCTTTGTTGTTTGTCATGTACATCAATGATCTGGATGAAGGGGTGGTAAATTGGATTAGTAAATATGCAGATGATACCAAGATAGGGGGTGTTGTGGATAATGAAGAGGATTTCCGAAGTCTACAGAGTGAATTAGGCCATTTGGAAAAATGGGCTGAAAGATGGCAGATGGAGTTTAATAGAAACATAGAAATTAGGTGCAGGAGTAGGCCATTCGGCCCTTCGAGCCTGCACCGCCATTCAATATGATCATGGCTGATCATCCAACTCAGTATCCCGTACCTGCCTTCTCTCCATACCCTCTGATCCCCTTGGCCACAAGGGCCACATCTAACTCCCTCTTAAATATAGCCAATGAACTAGCCTCAACTACCCTCTGTGGCAGAGAGTTCCAGAGATTCACCACTCTCTGTGTGAAAAAAGTTCTCCTCATCTCGGTTTTAAAGGATTTCCCCCTTATCCTTAAGCTGTGACCCCTTGTCCTGGACTTCCCCAACATCGGGAACAATCTTCCTGCATCTAGCCTGTCCAACCCCTTAAGAATTTTGTAAGTTTCTATAAGATCCCCTCTCAATCTCCTAAATTCTAGAGAGTATAAACCAAGTCTATCCAGTCTTTCTTCATAATACAGTCCTGACATCCCAGGAATCAGTCTGGTGAACCTTCTCTGCACTCCCTCTATGGCAATAATGTCCTTCCTCAGATTTGGAGACCAAAACTGCACGCAATACTCCAGGTGTGGTCTCACCAAGACCCTATACAACTGCAGTAGAACCTCCCTGCTCCTATACTCAAATCCTCTTATTATGAAAGCCAACATGCCATTCGCTTTCTTTACTGCCTGCTGCACCTGCATGCCTACCTTCAATGACTGGTGTACCATGACACCCAGGTCTCGCTGCATCTCCCCCTTTCCCAATCGGCCACCATTTAGGTAATAGTCTGCTTTCCCGTTTTTGCCACCAAAATGGATAACCTCACATTTATCCACTGATGCTGATAAATGTGTGGTGCTACACCTTGGCAGGACCAATCAAAATAGGACGTACATGGTAAATGGTAGGGAATTGAAGAATGCAGTTGAACAGAGGGATCTGGGAATGACCGTGCATGGTTCCTTGAAGGTGGAATCTCATATAGATAGGGTGGTAAAGAAGGCTTTTGGTATGCTAGCCTTTATAAATCAGAGCATTGAGTATAGAAGCTGGGATGTAATGTTTAAATTGTACAAGGCATTGGTGAGACCAAATCTGGAGTATGGTGTACAATTTTGGTCGCCCAATTATAGGAAGGATGTCAACAAAATAGAGAGAGTACACAGGAGATTTACTAGAATGTTGCCTGGGTTTCAACAACTAAGTTACAGAGAAGGGTTGAATAAGTTAGGTCTTTATTCCATGGAGCACAGAAGATTAAGGTGGGACTTGATAGAGGTCTTTAAAATGATGAGAGGTATAGACCAGCTTTTGATGTGGACCAGCTTTTCCCTTTGCGAATAGGGAAGATTCAAACAAGAGGACATGACTTCAGAATTAAGGGACAGAAGTTTAGGGGTAACATGGGGGGGGGGGGGACTTCTTTACTCAGAGAGTGGTAGCGGTGTGGAATGAGCTTCCAGTGGAAGTGGTGGAGGCAGGTTCGTTGGTATCATTTAAAAATAAACTGGATAGGCATATGGATGAGAAGGGAATGGAGGATTATGGAATGAGTGCAGGGAGATGGGACTAAGGGAAAAAAGTTGTTCAGCATGGACTTGTAGGGCCGAGATGGCCTGTTTCCGTGCTGTAATTGTTAGATGGTTATATGGTTATATGGTTTAAAGGCCGATAAATTCCCAGGGCCAGATAATTTGCATCCCAAAGTCATTACGGAAGTAGCCGCAGAAATCGTGGATGCATTCGTGATAATTTTTCAAAACTCTTTAGATTCTGGAGTAGATCCTGAGGACTGGAGGGTAGCTAATGTAACCCCACTTTTTAAAAAGGGAGGGAGAGAGAAAACGGGGAATTACAGACCAGTCAGTCTAACATCGGTGGTGGGGAAAATTCTGGAGTCAGTTATTAAAGATGGGATAGCAGCACATTTGGAAAGTGGTGAATTCATTGGACAAAGTCAGCATGGATTTATGAAAGATAAATCATGTCTGACGAATCTTATAGAATTTTTCGAGGATGTAACTAGTAGAGTGGATCAGGGAGAAACAGTGGATGTGTTATATCTGGCCTTTCAGAAGGCTTTCGACAAGGTCCCACATAAGAGATTAGTATACAAACTTAAAGCACACTGTATTAGGGGTTCAGTATTGATGTGGATAGAGAACTGGCTAGCAGACAGGAAGCAAAGAGTAGGAGTAAACGGTTCTTTTTCAGAATGGCAGGCAGTGACTAGTGGAGTACCGCAAGGCTCATTTACAATATATATTAATGATCTGGATGAGGGAATTGAATGCAACCTCTCCAAGTTTGCGGATAACACAAAGCTGGGGGGCAGTGTTGGCTGTGAGGAAGATGCCAGCAGGTTGCAAGGTGACTTGGATAGGTTAGGTGAGTGGGCAAATGCATGGTAGATGCAGTATACTGTGGATAAATGTGAGGTTATCCACTTTGGTGACAAAAACAGGAAAGTAGACTATTATCTGAATGGTGGCCGATTAGGAAAAGGGGAGATGCAACGAGACCTGGGTGTCATGGTACACCAGTCATTGAAAGTAGGAATGCAGGTGCAGCAGGCAGTGAAGAAAGCAAATGGTATGTTAGCATTCATAGCAAAAGGATTTGAGTATAAGAGCAGGGAGGTTCTACTGCAGTTGTACAGGGTCTTGGTGAGACCACACCCGGAGTATTGCGTACAGTTTTGTTCTCCTAATCTGAGAAAATACATTCTTGCCATAGAGGGAGTACAGACAAGGTTCACCAGACTTATTCCTGGGATGGCAGTACTTTCATATGAAGAAAGACTGGATAGACTCGGCTTGTACACGCTAGAATTTAGAAGATTGAGGGGGGGTCTTATAGAAACTTATAGAAATTCCCGATGTTGGGGAAGTCCAGAACTAGAGGTCACAGTTTAAGGATAAGAGGGAAGTCTTTTATGACCGAGATGAGAAAATCATTTTTTACACAGTGGTGAATCTGTGGAATTCTCTGCCACAGAAGGTAGTTGAGGCCAGTTCATTGTATATTTAAGAGGGAGTTAGATGTGGCCCTTGTGGCTAAAGGGATCAGGGGGTATGGAGAGAAGGCAGGGATGGGATACTGAGTTGGATGATCAGCCATGATCATATCGAATGGTGGTGCAGGCTCGAAGGAACGAATGGCCTACTCCTGCACCTATTCTCTATGTTTCTAAATGCTCTATTTCTAGCTGGATACATAAAACACATGTGTTGGATCGGTGAACTACCATCACATTTATCAAGGCCCTGGCCCATCCTCCTTTGTCTCTCAACCCGACAAACCCTCGGATGTCCCAATTAAGCAAACGGAGACCTCGTCTCTCGTTTCTCAATCCAGCACACCCTGGATCTCTCAACAAGACCGACGAATACAAATTGAAAGTATACTCACCTCAATTCTTTGTTCGTTCGGATACCAGTTGGGAGTTTGAGATCAGACCACGGGCATGAGACCAGTGCCCCAAGGAGTCGAATGTTGGGACCTGGCTCAAGGGGCCAGGAGAGTGCACAAACATCCCCCTCCGAACCTCAGTTGTACTATTGCCACTTATACGTCCGTGCTGTCTTGTCCCAAAGGAATCCTGCCGACTACGCCAAATGTTAAAGTTCGTAAAGCTTGATGAGTAGAATGAATCAAAGAATCAAAAATCTCTGCAAATAGCCTTTACTGGGTCACCAAGGTGAAATAGAAAATACAACCAGAGATGTGCACAAAGCGTCCACACCAAAGGCTGGCGCTGTTCAGACTGACGATACAGAATATTACACACATCTTTATACTAATACAACAGCCATAAGCACATGGTTAATAACAAAGAGGCTTCAGTTAAACACAATGGGTCCACTCAGTTACATTGGGGAAGAAACAAAGTATATCTATTAGTCTGGGAAATAGTACAGCTGCAAAGGTAAGAACAGGTCTATTGTTCTTCTTACAGCTTGCTGGTAACAGTATAGGAGTTCTAGACGCCCGGGAACATCCCTTATCGCTATTCTCATTGAGAAAGCGAAGGTCATTTAACTGCAAGCTTTGTGCTCAGTATTCACAGGCTTTTGCAGCATTCTGAATTGACCAACATTTTAACCCGTTACCAGCATGCTGTACACAAAATGGAGGTTAATAGCAAATATAACTACATAAGCAAAATAAGAGGGAGTAACCGCACTAAATTTCACATTATCAGTGCGGTTAACAAAAGCAGAATAATTACATACAGCTTTAAAAATTAAAATTACCATATATAAAATAGGCCTAAAAATTGAAATAAAAACAGACATTCAGACCAAACAGTGGCTTTGCTTTGACAGGTGCGTTGCTGTATGGGCGAGGTTAGATGTGTTGGTGTATGATATATGGGGAGGTGACACAGTCCGTTAACTTGTCTTATTGCCTGTGGAAAGAAGCTGTGTAGCATCCTGCTGGTTTTGCAGCTGATGCTCCTGTACCTCTTCCCAGATGGCAGAATGGAGAAGATGTGGTGTGATGGATGAAAGCGATCCTTGATAATGGAGATGGCTCTGCTGATGCTCCGCTTCTGATAGATCTCCAACAGGAGAGGGAGCGGGGCACCAATGATCCTGCTGGCTGTCTTCACTATCCTGTTAAGTTGGTTTTGCTCATAAGCCTTGCAGCTTCCAAACCAGGAAATTATGCCGTAGGTCAATATACTCTCGATGGTACCCCAGTCGAAAGCCATATTACAGTCCCGCCATCCCGGGAATTAACCTTGTAAACCTACGCTGCACTCCCTCAATAGCAAGAATGTCCTTCCTCAAATTAGGGGACCAAAACTGCACACAATACTCCAGGGGACCAAAACTGCACACCATTCTACTTCCCATTCCCACACAGACCTTTCTGTCCACGGTCTTGGAGGAACAGCATCTCATATTTCGCTTGAACAGCTTACAGCCCTGTGATAGGAATATTGATTTCTCTCACTTCAGGTGGCTCCAGGGAGGCGAGCTCAGCCTTCCAAGCCTCAATCCCAGCTCAGCTTATTTCATTGGAAAGACATTTATTTCATGTAAAATACATTTATTTCATTGAAAAAACATTTATTTCATTGGAATACAACTTGGCTCCAGCGGGTTAACGAGCCAAAGTCCTTGTTTACCGCAGCCAGAGTCTTGCGGACTTCCATGGGCAGAGAGCGAGGTCCCACCATTCGGAGGTGAGGGGGAATGGCCGGTGGACGGGAAGTGATGACTCCGGTTTAATTCTGACGCCTTTCACCAGCGAGAAGACAACAGTGCAATGAGGAAGAGATGGGCCACGAGGGGATGGGGGGCTGTCAATGACTGATCACCTCGGACCTTGCACCTAATCCAAGGAATGGAACCGCATTCTCGACAGGGCCAAGGAGGGCTTATATTTTATGTCCACCTATCACTCTATCACTTACCAGGCTTTGTCCAGCCCCCATCTCTCTTTTCCAGCTTCCTCCCCCCACTCACTCCAATCAGTCTGAAGAAGGGTCTTAACTCAAAACTTTGAGTGAGGACGTGGCTGACCTGCTAACTTCTATCGGCACTTTGGTGGGGAATGGACAGGCGCATGTCGGGTCTGGATCCTTCTTTCAACTGACGGGAGTCGGGGGGAGACTCCAGGACTTGTTTAGTGGGGGGGGGGGGGGGTTTCTTAATTTAGATAATTCAATGTTCATGTCATTGGGCTTTAACCTCCAGTTTGCATATCACCTCACTCTGGCAATGGAGGAGGCCCAGGACAGAAAGATCAGTGTGGGAGAGAGAAGGGGGGTTAAAATGGTTGGCAACCGGGAGATTCAGCAGGCCTTGGTGGACCGAGCGCAAGTGTAGGGTGAAATGCATGCCTAGCCTAGATACCAGGAACAACAGATGCTGGTTTACAAAAAGGGGCTCAATCTCCTGGAGTAACTTGCACATCTGGAGAGCATGGACAGGCAACATTCTAGGTCAGGACCCTTCTTCAGATTGCTTGGGTGGGGGGGGGGGGGGGGGGGGGGGGGGGGGGGGGAATTGGAAAGAAGTGGTGGAAGTGGTCGCCTTAGATTCCCTTCCCTCCACAGATGCAGCCAAACCCACTTTGTTCCTCCATCGTTATATAGGGAATGGACAGACAATGTTTTGGGTTAGCACCATTCTGCAGACTGATTGGGGAGGGTGGGGTGAAGAAGCTGAAAAAGAGAGATGGGGGCTGGACAAAGACTGGTAAGTTATAGGTGGACACAAAATGCTGGAGTAATTCAGCGGGACAGGCAGCATCTCTAGAGAGAAGGAATGGGTGACGTTTCAGGCTGAGACCCTTGTTCAGAAGTGATAAGTGGATATAGGTGAAGGAGACACAAGAAACAGATAATGGAAACTTGCATAGAACACAATTTAGTTAAATGCACAGAATCTGTTGCCTACAGTGGGGGAATCGAGGACCAGAGGACATGGGTTCAAGGTGAAGGGGAAAAGATTTAATAGGAATCTGGCAGGTAACTTTTTCACACAAAGGGTGTGGGTGTATGGAACGAGCTGCCAGAGGAGGTAGTTGAGGCTGGGACTACCTCAACGTTTAAGAAACAGTTAGACAGGTACATGGATAGTAAAGGTTTGGAGGGAAATGGAGCAAACGCAGGCAGGTGGAACTACTGTAGCTGGGACATGTGGGTAGGTGTGGGCTATTTGGGCGGAAGGGCCTGTATCCGCAATGTATGACTCGAACACGAAGTGCTGCAGTAACTCAGCGGGTCACGCAACATCTGTGGAGAACATGGATGGGTGACGTTTCACACAGTGCTGGAGTAATTCAGCGGGTTAGGCAGCATCTGTGGAGAACATGAATAGGTGACATTTCGGTTCGGGACCCTTCTTCAGACTGACACGATGTTAACAAATGAGGGGGTGATTGGCAGGTGAGTGTAGTGACAGTCGAGAGAAAATAAGGAGATAAAAGCACGTGCGATAAAGAGAGAGGAATGTATATGTCCAGCTTTAAGAGACATTGATCAGGGACCATTTAGAGTACAGTTTTGGTCACTCCATTACAGGACTGATGTGGAGGCTTTGGGGAAGGTGCAGAGATGGTTAACCAGAATGGTCTAAAAACAAGCAACAGCAGATACTGGTTTTCATAAAAGGACACAAAATGCTGGAGTAACTCAGCGGGACAGTCAGCATCTCGTGAGAGAAGGAATTGGTGATGTTTAGGGTCAAGACTGAAGAGGGTCTCAACCTGAAACATTACCCATTACTTCTAGCATTTTGTGTCTACCTAAACAGTGCCTATTCACGTCGCGGTGTGCCAGCAGGCTGGAGGAGCGGGCAAAGGCCTTGCCACAGAGCGGGCAGGTGAAGGGGCGCTGGCCAGTGTGGACTCGCCGGTGCTCCAGCAGGTGGTCAAGGCGGGTCAAGCCGTTACCACAGGACGGGCAGGGGAAGGGACGTTCACCGCTGTGTGGCACACCGGTGCTGCCACAGGCTGGACATGCGGGTGAAACCCTCGCCACATTCAGCGCACTCAAAGGGTCTCTCTCTGGTGTGTATCCGCTGGTTCTCCCACAGCCCCCGTGCTCTTTTGAAACTCTTGCCGCAGTGGGAGCAGCTGCTCGCTGGCGTGACCCCGCCGGTGCTGCCGCAACCCCCGCGAGATGTCAAACGACTCACCGCAGTACGGGCAGTCGTAGGGCTGGCCACTGGTGTGCACGCGCTGGTGAGACAAGGCATGGGAGGCCATGGAAAAGCGCTCTCCACCCACCGGGCTGGGGAAGGGACGGTCGCTGTCATGTACCCGCTGGTGGGACAGCAGGTTGGTGGAGCACGTGAAGCCCTTGCCGCAGTCGCTGCAGGTGTAGGGCCGCTCCCCGGTGTGCAGGCGCCTGTGCACCTTCAGGTGCGTGCACGACTTGAAGCAACAACTAAGTTTCAACAACTAAGTTACAGAGATAGGTTGAATAAGTTAGGTCTTTATTCTTTGGAGCGCAGAAGGTTAAGGGGGGACCTGATAGAGGTCTTTAAAATGATGAGAGGGATAGACAGAGTTGATGTGGACAAGCTTTTCCCTTTGAGAATAGGGAAGATTCAAACAAGAGGACATGACTTCAGAATTAAGGGACAGAAGTTTAGGGGTAATATGAGGGGGAACTTCTTTACGCAGAGAGTGGTGGCGGTGTGGAATGAGCTCCCAGTGGAAGTGGTGGAGGCAGGTTCATTGGTATAATTTAAAAATAAATTGGATAGGCATATGAATGAGAAGGGAATGGAGGGTTATGGTATGAGTGCAGGCAGGTGGGACTAAGGGGGAAAAAAATTGTTCGGCATGGACGTAGGGCCGGGATGGCCTGTTTCCGTGCTGTAATTGTTATATGGTTATATGGTTATAAGCCTTTGCTGCAGTCGGAGCAGGAGAAGGGCCGCTCGCTGCTGTGCACCCGCCGGTGCTCCCAAAGACCCGACAACCGGGCAAAGCTCTTGCCACAGATGGAGCAGCCTTAGGGCTTCTCGCCCATGTGTACCCACCGGTGCTCCTGCAGCCCCAACAAATGGGCAAAGCTCTTCCCGCAGGTGGAGCAGCCATGGGGCTTCTCACCCGTATGCACTCGCTGGTGTATCTTCAGTTCCTGTGCCGTCTTGAAACTCTTGCTGTAGTGGGAGCATTCAAAGGGGCGTTCTCCTGTGTGCACCCGCCTGTGGATCTTCAGCTCGCTCGGGCACTGCCAAGTCTGTCACACACGTCGCACTCACATCGCTTCTCCTTGTTGTGCCCCATCATGTGGTCCTCCAGTGAAGCTCTGCCCCTCGAAGCTCAGCCCGCACAGCGAGCAGATGGGGGCGGGGGGGTCTCACCGGCAGCCTGGCCGTCCTCAATGGCCGCTCACATCCCCGTTTCTCCGTCCACAGCAACAGCTCCTAAACCCTGCAGGAGGGGGACACAGAGGGTCAACAAGCTTGCAAACAGGACATTTCTAACACGTGAATATTACTGGTGCTTGAAGAGGGGAAGGGTTGGGGAGCGGGAGGGAAGCGGAGGGGGGGGGGGGGGAGGAGGAGGTGAATGAGGGAGAAACGAGGGGGGGGGGGGGGGGAGAGGTGAGGAGGCAAGGGGGACGTGGGGAAGGAGATGAGGACGGTGGAAGTGAGGCGAGGGGAGAAGGGAGAGGGGTTATGAGGGGAATTAACCTTGTGAACCTACCCTGCACTCCCTCAATAGCAAAAGATCAAAATTACACACATATATTCCAGGTGCAGTCTCACCAGTGCCCTGTGCAACTGCAGTCGGACCTCCTTGCTCCTAAACTCAAATCATCTCGCAATGAAGGCCAATATGCCATTAGCTTTCTTTACTGCCTGTTGTACTTGCATGTGTACTTTCAGTGACTGATGTACAGGGACACCCAGGTCTCGTTGCACCTCCCCTTCTCCTAATATTGGCTCATGGCCGCTCCGTGTACCGAGATACCAGTGTCAGGGGTTATGGGGAGAAGGCAGGAGAATTGGGTTAGGAGGAAGAGATAGATCAGCCATGCTCGAATGGCAGAGTGGACTTGATGGGCCGAATGGTCTAATTCTGCTGCTATCACTTTCGACCTTATACAGGGAGAAACCTTGTCTCCGCACTGGAGTCACACAAGTCTTACACTCAACGTTATTCTCTTCATCCGTACACTGTGGACGGATTGATTGTGATCACGTGTTGTCTTTCTGCCGACTGGTTAGCAACAACAACAAATCTTTTCCCTGAACCTCGGTACACGTGACACTAAACTAAACTCAACCCTCCCGCCGCCAGGTGACGCTGCAGACAGAGGGACAAACACGGTGCGTCACGGACTCCCGTTGCCAGGTGGCGCTGCACTCGGAGGACCAGAGACGCTGCACTTGGAGGACCAGAGCAAAAGGGCTGTGCGCCGCTGTGAAGTATTTCCGGTCTGTCCGCTGTCGTGACGTCATTTCCGGGTTGCAGTCGGGTCCGCATCTGTGTCTGTCCGTCTCCGGGGCAACGGGCGGGTGATCCGTGAGTACACGGGCGCGATCAGCGGCTCCGGTGGAGCAGGGATGGCGGGTCCACTCCTCCTGCCGGACAGTGACTGGGCCTGGCCGGGTCCCGCCGCTGCGGCCGCAACACCACCGTCTAGGGACCGGGGGCGTGAGGGAGTAATGTCGGGGTGAGGGGAGGAGTAGTGTCGGGGTGAGGGGGGGACGGGGGAGTAATGTCGGGGTGAGGGGAGGGGGGTGTGGGGGGGTAGTGGGTACGGGGGGTAGGGGGGGTGGATGGGGGAGTAATGTCGGGGTGAGGGGAGGGGGATGGGGGAGTAGTGTCGGGGTGAGGGGAGGGGGATGGGGGAGTAATGTCGGGGTGAGGGGAGGAGTAGTGTCGGGGTGAGGAGGGGGATGGGGGAGTAGTGTCGGGGTGAGGGGAGGGGGATGGGGGAGTAATGTCGGAGTGAGGTGGTGAGTAGTGTCGGGGTGAGGGGGGGGGGGGGGGGAGTAATGTCGCAGTGAGTGGGGGAGTAGTGTCGTGGTGAGGGGAGGGGGAGTAATGTCGGGGTGAGGGGAGGTGTGGTGGGGGAATAGCCGTAGCTGGAACAGGCAGTTCAGGCAGATATCACATGCGGTGCTGTGCCCAGACAATACATCTCTTAATATATATGTTAATATATTGTTAATACATTGTTTCAATGGTTAGTATAAACCAAGCTTCTAAGATTTTCCCAGACTTTATTTTGCTGGGAAGATTCTCTTTCAAATGTGTCTGCTTTCTGTTTTTCAGCAAATTCCGTTTTTAATTTACGAACTAAACTTGAGCAAATTAAATTCTTTCAAGGGGAGTATTGTCATGGCTGAGGGGAGCAGTGTCGGGGTGAGGGCGGGGATGGGGGAGTAGTGTCATGGCTGAGGGGGGCAGTGTCGGGGTGAGGGTGGGGATGGGGGGAATAGTGTCAGGGTGAGGAGGGGGTGGTGGCGGGGGAATGGTGTCGGGTAGCGGCGGGGGGAGTAGTTAGGGGGGTGAGGGGGGAGTGGTGTCGGAGTGAGGGGGGCTGGTGGGGAAGTAGTGTCGGGTGAGGAGAGCGGGGTTGGGGGAGTAGTGTGGTGAGGGGTGGTGGGGCAGTAGTGTTAGGGTGAGGGGGGTGGTGGGGGACTCGTATCGGGGTGAGGGGAGGGGGGGTGCGGGAGTAGTCAGGGGGTTGGGTGTGTAGTGTTGGAGTGAGGGGGTGGGGGAGGGGTCGGGGTGTGGGGGATAGTGTCGGGGTGAGGGGAGGTGGTGCGCAAATAGTGTCAGGGTGAGGGGGTGGTGGGGGAGGAGTAGTGTCGGGGTGAGGGGGGGTGTGGCGAAGAAGTGTCAGGGTGAGGGGGTGGTGGGGGAGTAGTGTAGGGGTGAGGGGGGGTGGGGGGAGTAGTGTCGGGGTGAGGGGGGTGTGGTGAAGTAGTGTCGGGGTGAGGGGGAGTTGTGTCGGGATGAGGGGGTGGTGGAGGGAGTAGTGTCAGGGCCTGGGGGGATGGGAGGAGTAGTGTCGGGGTGGGTAGTAATGTCGGGGTGGGGGTGGGGGTGGGGAGTAGGGTCGGGGTGAAGAGGGAATGTCGGGGCTGAGGGGGGTGATGGGGGAGTAGTGTCGGGGTTAGGGTGGGGGTGGGCAGTACTGTCGGGGTGAGGGGGGCGAGTGTGGTGGAGCTGAGGGGGGTTGGGGGTGGGGAGTGTTGTCGGGGTGAGGGGGGAGAGTGGCGGGGCTGACGGGAGGTGGAGAGGAGTGTCAAGGTGAGGGGGGCGAGTGGCGGGGTGCGTCAGGATGAGTGGTTGCGCACACAGTGCGAGATTGTTCTATCTGGTTTTACTGTCAAATAGTAAACAACGACCGAGGGATATACACATATATCTCTCTCTCCCTCTATCTCTTTCTCTCTATCTGCGGGATGTACGCAGCAATCTCTCTATCTCTCCTCTCGATTAACACCATTATCCCCTCAAATCTGATCACCAAATTCAGCGACCTGGGCATCGACCCCTCCCTCTGCTACTGGATACTGGACTTTCTAACTAACAGACCCCAGTCTGTTCGGTCAGACAACCACACCTCTTCAACCCTCACCCTGTGTGCTGAGCCCCCTCCTCTCCTCTCCTCCCTCTTCATCTACGACTGCACACCTGTACATGGTACTAACACCATCATCAAGTATGCAGGTGATACAACGGTGATTGGCCTCATCAGCGACAAAGATGAGTCGGCCTATAGGGAGAAGGTCCAGCTTCTAGCAGCATGGTGCGCTGACAACAACCTGGCCCTTAACTCCAAGTAGACCAAGGAGCTCATTGTGGACTACAGAAGGTCTAGGGGTGGCACGCACATCCTCATCCACATTAACGGGATGGAGGTGCAACGTGTTTCCAGCTTCAGGTTTCTGGGGGTCAAAATCACTTGGACCCACAATTCCTCCACACTGGTCAAGAAGGCTCACCACTGTTTCTTCTTCCTGAGGAGACTAAAGAAGGTCCACCTGTCTCCTCGGATTCTGGTGAACTTCTACCGCTGCACCATCGAGAGCATCCTTACCAACTGTATCACAGTATGGTATGGCAACTGCTCTGTCTCCGACCGGAAAGCACTGCAGAGGGTGGTGAAAACTGCCCAATGCATCACAGGTTCCTCACTCCCCTCCATTGAGTCTGTCCAAAGCAAGCTATGTCTGCGAAGGGCGCGCAGCATCGTCAAGGACTGCTCTCACCCCAACCACAGACTCTTTACCCTCCTCTCATCCAGGAGGCGCTACACGTCTCTCCGTTGCCGGACCAGCAGGTTCAGGAACAGCTCCTTCCCTGCGGCTGTTACACAACTTAACTCTGCATCTTGGTAATTGCCAGTCACCCACCCCCCCCCCCCCCCACCCCCCGACACTCCTTCCCCCAGAAAAATTGCACTACTGCTAATGTGTATACATCCGCCCGGAGCGGAGACTGTGGGACCAGGAGCTGGGGCGGTGGCCCGGAGCTGGGGCGGTGGCCTGGTGCTGGGGCGGCGGCCCGGAGCGGAGACTGCGGGACCTGGAGCTGGGGCGGCGGCCTGGAGCTGGGGCGGCCTGGAGCTGGGGCGGCGGCCCGGAGCCGAGACTGCGGGACCTGGAGCTGGGGCGGCGGCCTAGAGCGGAGACTGCGGGACCTGGAGCGGGGGCGGCGGCCTGGAGTGGGGGCGGCGGCCCGGAGCTGGGGCGGCGGCCCGGAGCTGATGCTGTGGCGGGCTGTTTCGGAGCGGAGACGACGTTCCGGCTTTCGGCGGCGGCGATGACATCATCACGGATGTCCGCTGGACTGGAGGGCGGAATCTTCGGCCTGGATCGATCGCCTCAGCGCAGATAGAGAACAAGGAGGGAAGAGACGGAGACTAAGACTTTGCCTCCATCACAGTGAGGATGGGCTTGGTGGACTCACTGTGGTGGATGTTTAATTTGTGTTTATTGTATGTTTTGTTATTATTGATTCTGTGTATGACTGCAGGCAACATAATTTCGTTCAGACCGTAAGGTCTGAATGACAATAAAGAATCTATCTATTTATCTATCTATCTATCTATCTATCTATCTATATATATATATATATTGCTGGTCCATTATTCTATGTTCGCTCTTCTGGGTGAGATGCGAACTGCATTTCGTTGTCTCTGTACTGTACACTGCACAATGACAATAAAGATTGAATCTGAATCTGAGAAGAAGCACCAACCCCGCTCCAACTCCCGAGGATCCCATTTCCCGATGAGCCAGGGACGGCCAGCCGCACTCGCCGCCCCACCCAGGCACCGGTGAAAGCCGAGTACCAGCCATCAACGGGAGGACACAAAACGCTGCAGCAACTCAGCGGGACAGGCAGCATCCCCGGAGAAAGCGAATGGGTGACGTTTCAGGTCGAGACCCTTCTCCAGAGATGTTGCCTGATGCGCCGAGTCACCGCAGCATCCCGTGTGCATCCCCACCGATGACCGGCACTCGGCTCCTGCTGGCACCGAGGTAGCCAACCGACAGCCACTGGACAAGGCGAAAGGCGCTGCCGAGGAATCCCAATGGGGTCCCAGGCTCGCCCAGGAATAGGCGCCCGGGGTGCTGGAGCAGAGCCAAGCCTGAGCCAGCGACCCCTTCCCCCACGCTGGCTGCAAGTCCAGGGCCACCACCGCTCAGGGCCGGCGCCCCATCAGTCCGGGGCTGTCGACCAACCCTGCGGGACAGGCAGAGCCGAGCTGGAGCCAGTGCCCCCCACACAGGGCCGCCACCGCCCCGCCAGCTCAGGGCCAAACCGGACACCTCCGGACACTCCCGGACAGGGACGGGACACCCGGGAGGGGACGGGGAGAATCCAGCAGCAACTCGACAGCGCCCGCAGTGCCAGAGACCCGGGACCAACCGGGGGCGAAACGTAGACCAGCACCCACACAGCAACACAGCCGCCGATAATGTTTATAGCGAGTGACCTATGAGATGGGCATGTGCAGTCAGAATACTGAACTCGCTTATTCACTGGATATTTTCAAGACTAGATTTTCAAGTTAGATTTAGCTCAAAGGCTAACGGAATCAAGGGATATTGGGAAAACGCAGGAGCGGGATAATATATAGAAACATAGAAACATAGAAATTAGGTGCAGGAGTAGGAAATTCGGCCCTTCGAGCCTGCACCGCCATTCAATATGATCATGGCCGATCATCCAACTCAGTATCCCATACCTGCCTTCTCTCCATACCCTCTGATCCCCTTAGCCACAAGGGCCACATCTAACTCCCTCTTAAATATAGCCAATGAACTGGCCTCGACTACCCTCTGCGGCAGAGAGTTCCAGAGACTCACCACTCTCTGTGTGAAAAATGAAAATATACTTAGAGATAATATATATAAGCATTTGGATAAACAGGGTCTGATTAGGAACAGTCAACATGGATTTGTGCCTGGAAGGTCATGTTTGACTAATCTTCTTGAATTTTTTGAAGAGGTTACTAGGGAAATTGACGAGGGTAAAGCAGTGGATGTTGTCTATATGGACTTTAGTAAGGCCTTTGACAATGTCCCTCATGGAAGGTTGGTTAAGAAGGTTAAACTGTTGGGTATAAATGCCGGAATAGCAAGATGGATTCAACAGTGGCTGAATGGGAGAAGCCAGAGGGTAATGGTGGATGGCTGTTTGTCGGGTTGGAGGCAGGTGACTAGTGGGGTGCCTCAGGGATCTGTGTTGGGTCCTTTGTTGTTTGTCATGTACATCAATGATCTGGATGAAGGGGTGGTAAATTGGATTAGTAAGTATGCAGATGATACCAAGATAGGGGGTGTAGTGGATAATGAAGAGGATTTCCGAAGTCTACAGAGTGTTTTAGGCCATTTGGAAAAATGGGCTGAAAGATGGCAGATGGAGTTTAATGCTGATAAATGTGAGGTGCTACACCTTGGCAGAACAAATCAAAATAGGACGTACATGAGAGAGTACAGAGGAGATTTACTAGATTGTTGTCTGGGTTTCAACAACTAAGTTACAGAGATAGGTTGAATAAGTTAGGTCTTTATTCTCTGGAGCGCAGAAGGTTAAGGGGGACTTGATGGAGGTCTTTAAAATGATGAGAGGGATAGACAGAGTTGATGTGGACAAGCTTTTCCCTTTGAGAATAGGGAAGATTCAAACAATAGGACATGACTTCAGAATTAAGGGACATAAGTTTAGGGGTAACATGAGGGGGAACTTCTTTACTCAGAAAGTGGTAGCAGTGTGGAATGGGCTTCCAATGGAAGTGGTGTCGGCAGGTTCATTGGTATCATTTAAAAATAACTTGGATAGGCATATGGATGAGAAGGGAATGGAGGGTTATGGTATGAGTGCAGGCAGGTGGGACTAAGTGAAAAATGTTGTTCGGCAAGGACTTGTAGGGCCGAGATGGCCTGTTTCCGTGCTGTAATTGTTATATGGTTATATGGGATACCTAGATTCTGGATGATCAGCCATGATCATATTGAATGGCGGTGCTGGCTGGAAGGGCTGAATGGCCGACTCCTGCACCTATTGCCTTCCTTCCACCGTCCTCATCCCCCTTCGCCACATCCCCCTTTGCCTCCTCACCGCCTCTCCCCTCCTCCGCCCCTCGTATCTCCCCATTTCAACTCCTCTCCCCCCCCCCCCCCCCGGTTCCCTCCCCATCCCCCGCTCCCCCCCCCCCTTCAAGCACCAGTAATGTTCACATGTTAGTAATGTCCTGTTTGCCAGTCTGTTGACCCTCTGTGTTCCCCTCCAGCAGGGTTTAGGAGCTGTTGCTGTGGACGGAGAGACGGGAACGTTAGCGGCCATTGAGGGTGGCCAGGGTGCTGGTGAGCCACCTCCCCCCCCCCCCCCCCCCCCCCCCCCCCCCCCCCCTCCCCATCTGCTCGGTGTCCGGGCTGAGCTTCAATGGAGGACAACATGACGAGGCAGGAGAAGCGGTATGAGTGCGACGTGTGTGGCAAGGCCTGGCAGTCCCCGAGCCATCTAGAGATCCACCGGCGGGTGCACACGGGGGAACGCCCCTTTGACTGCTCCGACTGCGGCAAGCGCTTTACCAAGTTTTCGGGGCTGCAGGTGCACGGGCGGGTGCACACGGGAGAACGCCCCTTTGAATGCTCCGACTGTGGAAAGAGCTTCAAGTCGGCGCAGGGATTGAAGATACACTGGCGGGTGCACACGGGCGAGAAGCCCTATGGTTGCTCCACCTGCGGCGAGAGCTTTGCCCGGTTGTCGGGGCTGCAGGGGCACCAGCACGTGCACACGGGCGAGAAGCCCTATGGTTGCTCCACCTGCAGCAAGACCTTTACCAGGTTATCGGTGCTGCAGGTGCACCAGCGGGTGCACACGGGAGAACGCCCCTTTGAATGCTGCGACTGCGGCAAAAGCTTCAAGACGGCTCAGGAACTGAAGATACACCGGCGGGTGCACACCGGTGAGAAGCCCTATGGTTGCTCCACCTGCGGGAAGAGCTTTGCCCATTTGTTGGGTCTGCAGGAGCACCGGTGGATACACATGGGCGATAAGCCCTATGGCTGCTCCACCTGTGGCAAGAGCTTTGCCCGGTTGTCGGGGCTGCGGGAGCACCGGCGGGTGCACAGCAGCGAGCGGCCCTTCTCCTGCTCCGACTGCGGCAAAGGCTTTAAGTCGTGCACGCACCTGAAGTTGCACAGGCGCCTGCACACCGGGGAGCGGCCCTACACCTGCAGTGACTGCGGCAAGGGCTTCACCTGCTCCAGCAACCTGGTGTCCCACCAGCACACCCACACCGGGGAGCGCCCCTTCATCTGCAGCGACTGCGGAAAGGGCTTCACCTGCTCTACCAACCTGCTGTCCCACCAGTTGGTGCACGACAGCGACCGTCCCTTCCCCAGCCCGGTGGGTGGAGTGCGATTTTCCATGGCCTCCCATGCCTTGTCTCACCAGCGCGTGCACACCAGTGGCCAGCCCTATGACTGCCCGTACTGCGGTGAGTCGTTTGACATCTCGCGAGGGTTGCGGCAGCATCGGCGGGCTCACGCCGGCGAGCAGCTGCTCCCACTGCGGCAAGAGTTTCAAAAGAGCACGGGGGCTGCGGGAGAACCAGCGGATACACACCAGAGAGAGACCCTTTGAGTGCACTGAATGTGGCGAGGGTTTCACCCGCATGTCCAGCCTGTGGCAGCACCAGTGTGCCCACAGCGGTGAGCGTCCCTTCTCCTGCCCGTCCTGTGGTAACGGTTTCACCCGCCTTGACAACATGCTGGAGCTCCGGAGAGTCCACACCGGTCAGCGCCCCTTCAACTGCCCGCTCTGTGGCAAGGCCTTTACCCGCTCCTCCAGCCTGCTGGCACACCGCGACGTGAATAGGCACTGTTTAGGTAGACACAAAATTCTGGAAGGAATGGGTGATGGTTTCAGGTCGAGACCCTCTTCAGTCTTGACCCTAAACATCACCAATTCCTTCTCTCACGAGATGCTGCCTGTCCCGCTGAGTTACTGCAGCATTCTGTGTCCTTTTTTGAAAACCAGCATCTGCAGTTGCTTGTTTTTAGACCATTCTGGTTAACCATCTCTGCACCTTCCCCAAAGCCTCCACATCAGTCCTGTAATGGAGTGACCATAACTGTACGCAATACTCCAAATGGTCCCTGACCAATGTCTCTTAAATTCCTCTCTCTTTATCTCACGTGCTTTTATCTTTTTATTTTCTCTCGCCTGTCACTACACTCACCTGCCAATCACCCCCTCATCTGTTAACATCGTGTCAGTCTGAAGAAGGGTCCCGACCCTATCCATGTTCTCCACAGATGTTGCCTGACCCGCTGAGTTACTCCAGCACTGTGTGAAACGTCACCCATCCATGTTCTCCACAGATGTTGCGTAACCGCTAAGTTACTGCAGCACTTCGTGTTCGAGTCATACATTGCGGATACAGGCCCTTCCGCCCAACTAGCCCACAACTACCAACATGTCCCAGCTACAGTAATTCCACCTGCCTGCGTTTGCTCCATTTTCCTCCAGACTTTTACTATCCATGCACCTGTCTAACTGTGTCTTAAACGTTGAGGCAGTCCCAGCCTCGACTACCTCCTCTGGCAGCTCGTTCCATACACCCACCACCCTTTGTGTAAAAAGTTACATGTCAGATTCCTATTAAATCTTTTCCCCTTCACCTTGAACCCATGTCCTCTGGTCCTCGATTCCCCCACTGTGGGCGACAGATTCTGTGCATTTAACTAAATTGTGTTCTATGCAAGACTCCAGTATCTGCAGTTTCTTGTGTCTCCTTCACGTACAGTGGCTTGCAAAAGTTTTCATAGCCCTTGAACGTTACCACATTTTGTCACGTTACAGCCACAAACGTAAATGTATTTTATCGGGATGTTATGTGATAGCCAACACAAAGTGGCGCATAATTGTGAAGTGGAAGGAAAATGATACATGGTTTTCAAATTTTTTACAAATAAAATAACTGAAAAGTGTGGCGTGCAAAAGTATTCAGCCCCCCTTTGTAGAACCACCTTTCGCTGCAATTACAGCTGCAAGTCTTTTGGGGTGTCTCTACCAACTTTGCACATCTAGAGTCTGAAATATTTGCCCATTCTTCTTTGCAAAATAGCTCAAACTCAGTCAGATTGGATGGAGAGCGTCTCCAATATTACTGATCTAGCAGCCCATATCAAGAAGGAGATAGCTGAGATCCAAGGTGATGGGGAAAGTCTGGTTGGTGATCATGACCAGGGGATGTGGAGTTGGTTTAATGGATGGGGCTCCTTTTGGGGGTCTTGTGTGGCATTATGGGATTATTATTGTGATAATTATAATCGTTGCTGTATTGCTTTACTGCCTGGCACCATGTATTCACCAATGGCTGTCGTCTTGCTGCATTATTTGATAGATTGATTTATACAATCAAAAGGGGGGAATGTGAGAGTTAGTGCAGTTACTCCATCTTATTTAGCTTATGTAGTTATATTTGCTATTAACTTCCATTTTGTGTACAGCATGCTGGTAACGGGTTAAAATGTTGGTCAATTCAGAATGCTGCAAAAGCCTGTGAATACTGAGCACAAAGCTTGCAGTTAAATGACCTTCACTTTCTCAATGAGAATAGAGATAAGGGATGTTCCCGGGCGTCTAGAACTCCTACACTGTTACCAGCAAGCTGTAAGAAGAACAATAGACCTGTTCTTACCTTTGCAGCTGTACTATTTCCCAAACTAATAGATATACTTTGTTTCTTTCCCAATGTAAGTGAGGGGACCCATTGTGTTTAACTGAAGCCTCTTTGTTATTAACCATGTGCTTATGGCTGTTGTATTAGTATAAAGATGTGTGTAATCCTCTGTATCGCCAGTCAGAACAGCGCCAGCCTTTGGCGTGGACGCTTTGTGCACATCTCTGGTTGTATTTTCTATTTCACCTTGGTGACCCAGTAAAGGCTATTTGCAAAGATGTTTGACTCTTTGATTTATTCTACTCATCAAGCTTTACGAACTTTAACATTTGGCGTAGTCGGCAGGATTCCTTTGGGACAAGACAGCACGGACGTATAAGTGGCAATAGTGCAACTGAGGTTTGGAGGAGGATGTTGGTGCACATTCCTGGCCCCTTGAGCCAGGTCCCCACATCCGACTCCTTGGGGCACTGGTCTCATGCCCATGGTCTGATCTCAAACTCCCAACTGGTATCCGAACGAACAAAGAATTGCGATGACTATACTTTGAATTTTTATTCGTCGGTCTTGTTGAGAGATCCAGGGTGTGCTGGATTGAGAAACGAGAGACGAGGTGTCCGTTTGCTTAGTTGAGACATCCGAGGGGTTGTCGGGTTGAGAGACAAAGGAGGATGGGCCATGGCCTTGATAAAAGTGATGGTTGTTCACCGGTGCAACACATGTGTTGTATGTATCCAGCTAGAAATAGAGCTTTTAGACAATTGTCGGCAACATTAACTAAGCATTTAGGAAATGAATCATGGCCGATTGGTGGAACATGGAATGTCTAAACTGTGAGACGAGCGGAGCAATTAATATGGGAACGTGATGCGGGTAAAAGATGGAAGAGACAAATTAAGGAATGGAAGGAGGTGGCGGTCAAACGTCACGAGGAGGCGCGCGATAGTAATTGGATGAACAATGCATGTAGTAGAGGGATTACAGTATGTGGACCCATAAAGGGTTGGAAGGTATTACAAGCTGAATGTGTGGCCTATGATAAGAAAATAAATATGAAAAAAGGCGTGTCTTCAACTCAAAACAATGTAAAAACTGTATTAGAAGCGCAAATATGTTGGGAATAAAGGAGGGTTATATCCAGTACTGGATGAGGAGGACCTGCTGTCTGCTGTGACCGAATTATTTGCTTCCTCGGACCATGAGTCAGAGGATAGCTTGGGACTTAGACCACGCCCTGATATCCCGCAGTCAGCTCAAGCGCCGCCCCCATACTCGACTGCCACTAGCCCTGCTGCAATTGCTATGACAACCCCTACAACAAGGTCAGCTACAGCTCCTGTCCCGATTACAGCGGTAGTTCCACAACAGCATTGGCCAAATGCTTTGACTACACCACAGACCCTTAGCGATAGGGTAAAACAGCGTACAGATAGACGACTGGTAGCACTCTGCGGCATAGAACATCTCATTTTCTCATACGAATGATACCTAATCAGAACGGACAGCCAGTCGCTATGGCAGTTCCTTGGAAACCAGACATGGCTTTAATGGCACTACAAGCCCCCGATAAACAGGCCCTAGGGACCCAATTTGCAGACTATTTTGAGACAATGATGCGTGCTTATATTGCAAGTCCTCAAGCCTATTTTACAGCCCGTTCTGCCCTTAACGGCACTGAATTTGGGAAATGGACCACCAAATGTCTCTAAATCAACCAACTCTAAATCAACCAACTCAGCCAGTCATGAACACCTGGGCTGAACTAATGGTCGCTGAAGCAAATGGTCCCGCACAAATTGCCTTAATGATAAGAGCACTACGACAAATTCTATAGCTCCCTCTAGACATAGCCCTGGTAATGGAATGTAAACCACTGCCGAAAGAAACTGGCATTAAACTGGGGAGGAGGCATCTTGGAGGAACGGCTGCTAACCAGCAGCCTTCCGTTAAACTCGCTTTAAAAAAAAAGTTTTTAGTAGTCCTGTCTCGTCCGTTTGGAGAAATTGACTTTTTAATGTGGGGGGTAGGGGGGCAATTTTATTTCTAGGTCCCTACCTGGTCGGTGAGGCAGCTTTTTCTCCGGGCTGCCCGTCGACCCATCCTCGCCCCCTACCAGCGGGCTTGGAGCGCCGTTTCCTGGCGGGGACCGCCCAGCACCTCGGCCTCGGTGGCGGCACAGCGCTGGAGCGCTATCGCGGAGTGGAGCGGGCGATGCCTTGCCTGGGTCGCCGCGCTGGAGCTCCGGTGAGCTGGATCACCGAGAGCAACACCTCCGGGCTGCGGGACTGCGGAGCGGCGCCGATTTCAACATCGGGAGCATGGGAGCTCCAAACCGGCGCGACCTTGTCGGCTTCGGAATCCGCGGTCTACAGCTTGGAAGCGGCTGTTCCAGGTGACCCAGCCGCCGAGAGGACTCTCCCGACGCCGGGGCAAGACCACCGGGTGAGAACGGCCAGGAACATCGGGCCTCCGTAGAGGCAACTGCGGTGGAAGGCCTGACTTTGGGTGAACCTGGTGTTGGGGACTTGACATTATGCCTTCCCCCACAGTGGCAACCATTGTGGGGAATGATTTTCTGTCATAGAAACATAGAAACATATAAATCAGGTGCAGGAGTAGGCCATTCGGCCCTTCGAGCCTGCACCGCCATTCAATATGATCATGGCTGATCATCCAACTCAGTATCCCGTACCTGCCTTCTCTCCATACCCTCTGATCACCTTGGCCACAAGGGCCACATCTAACTCCCTCTTAAATATAGCCAAAGAACTGGCCTCAACTACCCTCTGCGGCAGAGAGTTCCAGAGATTCACCACTCTCTGTCTCTACGTAATCCTGTTAGTCTTTGTCCAAAATGGCTGCCGTGAAGGGAGAGTGGACACTGGCGCGCTTTGGCTGCCGCTGCTCTCTCTTCACATTGTGTTTTTGATTTTTTGTTTTCGGACTGAATTATGTTTTTAATTTGTGTTTCTGTGATGCCTTTATTATTTATTTTATTCTGATTATATGTTTTTTATTCCTGTTAATCTTTGTAAGGTGTCCTTGAGATGTCTGAAAGGCGCCCAAAAATAAAATGTATTATTATTATTATTATTATTCAATTTTGGGAGCGTTTTATAGCCTTATACAAAAATCATGCCGGTGATGAAAATTTTAACAATGGCAGACCTTCTACACAATTTAATGCTATATTGATACAATCACTACCTCCGGTCACAGTAATGATGATAAAGGTGGATTTGGATTGGGCAAGTAAATCAGCAGACAACATGAGACGAACTGTCTGTGCACATTGGCCCAAAGCCAAACGTGAAGCCACCCTCGGAAAGCCTGTGATTGTTAAACATGAATATGTGTACAGCCTGAAACAGAAGAAGCAGAAGGAGTTAATGAACGGGCCACGCACCCTCCCCCTGGCCAACTCATGGTCTATTATCAGAAACAGGAGTTACCGAAGCGGGGATATTATCAACAAAACTATAATGGTCCACCTCCTAATAGACCGGATCGTCGTTCTAACGTCGAACGCCGGCCTCCCCGTATAGATCGGTCTAAGATTCAATGCTTTAGATGTGGGGGATTTGGACACATGAAACGAGAATGCTCACGATAGAACTCAGCGACCAGAATCCCAGGAGTCATTTTACACCGCCAGGAATCCCTTCCGCAACCAAGATTGGTTGTCCCCAGGCAATTCTCGAAATATGTTCCCGACAATTGCTAGGGGGGCGGACGAACCTGTGATAAATATTCTAGTCGAAGGGATAGAAATACCATTTTTGATTGATACTGGTGCCACCATGTCCACCCTCGATAGGCGTGTAGTTGAGGAATGTCAGTTTCCCGTATCAGACTCAACTACTCACCTGTCCGGTCTAGATGGGAAAACGCGCAGCTATCCACTAACCTCACCCCTTCTGGTCCAGGCAATTGATCGACGCTGTACAATCTCCTTTTCAGTCACCGCTGGTATTAATTGCTGCCTTGCGGGATGTGATTTACTACAGGGTCTGTCCGTCACTATTTCCTGTACTAGTGAGGTCATAGCAATACAAGAGGGTCCGATATGGCCCATGGCCCATGTTACAATGACAATAAAGAAACTATTCTATATTCTGATATGACCAATCATGGCTTTACGAACAGGTGTATTACCCCAGTGGTGGGCAATTGACCTAAGCCAACGCACCATATTTCAGTCAATACATAACCCTAATCTCACCTGATGCTATGACCCTACTGGAGAAAATGTCGAAAACGAAGAATACTATTGTAGGTGAACTAACCACAATCAACATCATCGGCCGAATTGAAAGCCCCTGTGTGAAGGCCTTTTTAGCCAAAATCTCACCTTCCTTATGGAAGCACAGTCCATTCAACAAACCACACGTGACTATTGCCGTTAATGAGGCGCACACCGCCAAAGAGCTGGGGAATTTAGCCCACACTTTGTATAACAAGGCGGATACAGCATTCTTAGACCAAAAACAAACGTTTGCCGAAGCGTCATTGAATTCTGGTCAGTGAAACAAGATATAGTGGGGAAAATCACCCACCTTAGAGCGACAGGTGGTCCGGAAGTCGAACAGCACTTATTGTCCACTAGCTCTCTAGAAGCAGGATTAACCAACCGTGACCCCGTAGTTATTGATGTAAAGTCAGCCTCCGAGGGGGTAAGGCAGTTAATGGGTGGGTTACTGGCACAAGGTATTTTAATCCCATGTCAATCTCCATGCAATACACCCATCTTCCCGGTCCCTAAGCCTGGACGTAAAGATTGGCGGTTGGTCCAAGATCTAAGAGCAATTAATGAGATCACTGAACCAAGTGCTGTCGTTCCTAATCCAGCACCAATACTTAGTCACATTGCTGCCGATGCTATTGTGTTTACTATTGTGGACTTACAACATGCTTTCTTCGCTATTCCAGTGCACCCAGATTCACAATACTTATTTGCATTTACCTATGAAGGTAAACAATGTACATGGACACGACTGCCACGAGGATTTATCCACTCGCCTACTATCTTTTCGCGGACATTAAAGACCCAGTTACAGGACATAAAATTAACTGGGGGCTCGGCAATTATATAATACATTGATGATTTACTACTGGCCAGTTCCTCAGCGGAATCTAATGATCAAGACACACAGATACTGCTGTTAACACTGCATTTGTTAGGTTATGTGATACCTAAACAGAAAGTTAAAGCTAATCAATCTCCAGTGTTTTTTCTAGGAGTCACCTTCAGTGCTACAGAACGGGCGCTCACTCAAACGCGTCTAATGACCTTTCTGGAATTTAAGCCACCCACATCACCTAAAGGCATTAGGGCCTTTTTGAGACTTGTGAACTTTTGCTGACAATGGCTTCCGAATGTGGCTTTATATTCTCAATACCTTTCGCCTCAAGCGTCCGCCAAGGCACCACAGAAATATGCCATGACAACGGAACATCTGCGAGCTTTTACTGAATTGAAAAATGCCTTAGCTGCAGTCCCGGCACTGGGAAGACCTCTCTACGACCGACCATTCCAGCTCTATGTGCTTTTAGCCGATGGGTTGAAGCAATTCTCACAACCAACGCGCAAGCACAGTCCACTGTTTTACTCCGCGAAATCATGCCACGATTCGGACTCCCGACTGTTATCAGCTCAGATAACGGACCACACTTCTCGGCTAAAATGAATGAGGAGATGTGTAAACAATTAAACATTCGGCAACAGTTCCATTGTGTGAACCATCCTAAGCCAGGGATTGTGGAAAGAGCTAATGGAACTTTAAAAAGCAAGCTCGCTAAATTAACTGAGGAAACAAAACTGAATTGGGTACACGTTTTGCCTATGGCCCTATTCGCTATGCGAATCACACCACATTCTACCACAAAATTAACCCCTGCTGAGATAATGTACGGAAGGCCCCTCAGGACTCCCTGAGGGGCTGAAGAAATTGCAGAAACAACCTATGATCTCCATGCCTTGGGTGAACGGTTGTTGATGAAGTTACATGAAGTTACTAACAGATTATTTTGTCAGTTTTGCATTCACAGGTACGAGGCACAGCGGATTGCTGACGAGCCACCAACAGAGGGATTGCTGAAGGCCGGCGACTACGTGCTGATATGTAATTGGGAGCGGAAGAAATTGGGCAGGCGCTGGAGAGGTCCATACCTTGTGCTTCTCACCACTCCTACAGCTGCTGAAGTTGAAGGACACCCTCGCTGGGTGCATCATTCTGGTTACAAAAGGATAGCTACATCGGGACCCGAATAAAGGCCTTTGGCCATGGTTCCGCTCTGGATATTATTCATTATCACCAGCTCTTTGATCTTATCTATTGAACCGTGGGAAAAGAATGTGTATCTTAAGGCAGCCCATGCATGCGCACGACGCGTTACACCTGCTAGTCAGCCCTGTTGGGTTTGTGCAGTAATGCCTCGGGATGGAAGGGGAGGAATGCCCATGGTCCCTAATCTCCGTAATATCACAGAAAAGTATGCTCTACTTTGTTTTTCCTCTATCACTAATAGAACTAAGTGTTGGAACAACGGACAGATCCCCAAAATATGACAACTTTCGGGGATGGTAGATCTCACCCTTTAAGTCCGACTGGAAAATCCATGTGAAAGATGGGGCCCAAATTCCACGTTTGCAGGTAATGGAGCTCACCCAGGAAGCAGTTCACGCCACCTGTCATTGTTATTACCGAGGTACTGGGGTTTTCCTGGGAAATAGCTCATGCCTTATTATGGACATTAGCGCTACCTCTGACCCTCCTCGAGCTATTAACGGCACCTATTTCATATGTGGACCATGGGCCTATCCATGGTTACCAGGGATGTGTCAGATGACGGGAATGTGGTCACACGAATTGAGGGGCCCCATTATTGGACAGGATCGCTTATGGCATCCCCGCCATGCGCCATTTTAAACAAATAACTGACCACCCCACATTAAAAACCCTGTATTTGGATCTCAGCTCACGAAGCGAAATGTTGCACAAGTTGAGGGTGTTGGCATGACTATGCTCCCATGGTATGGAACAAATCGGAATGCATTTTAAATTGATCACCTTACTGGGATATTGGAGGAATTCGCTAACAAAACAGCAGTTGCCCTGCCGGAAACACGCCCAGGTTGGGGCACTGACAGCCGAAACGGTTGCTATGAGGATAATGGTGCTACAGAATCGTATGGCCTTAGATTTCATTCTGGTCGAGAAGGGAGGCATCTGTGCTATCATTGGGCAAGACTGCTGTACATATATTCCTGATGAGTCCTCCAATATTACTGATCTGGCAGCCCATATCAAGAAGGAGATAGCTGAGATCCAAGGTGATGGGGAAAGTCTGGTTGGTGATCATGACCAGGGGATGTGGAGTTGGTTTAATGGATGGGGCTCCTTTTGGGGGTCTCGTGTGGCATTATGGGATTATTATTCTGATAATTATAATCGTTGCTGTATTGCTTTACTGCCTGGCACCATGTATTCACCAATGGCTGGCTTCTTGCTGCATTATTGGATCAATTGATTGAGACAATCAAAAGGGGGGAATGTGAAAGTCAGTGCGGTTATTTTCCATCTTATTTAGCTTATGTAGTTATATTTGCTATTAACCTCCATTTTGTGTACAGCATGCTGGTAACGGGTTAAAATGTTGGTCAATTCAGAATGCTGCAAAAGTCTGTGAATACTGAGCACAAACATAGAAACATAGAAACATAGAAATTAAGTGCAGGAGTAGGCCATTCGGCCCTTCGAGCATGCACCGCCATTCAATATGATCATGGCTGATCATCCAACTCAGTATCCCGTACCTGCCTTCTCTCCATACCCTCTGATCCCCTTAGCCACAAAGGCCATATCTAACTCCCTCTTAAATATAGCCAATGAACTGGCCTCGACTATCCTCTGCGGCAGAGAGTTCCAGAGATTCATCACTCTCTGTGTGAAAAAAGTTCTTCTCATCTCGGTTTTAAAGGATTTCCCCCTTATCCTTAAGTTGTGACCCCTTGTTATGGACTTCCCCAACATCAGGAGCAATCTTCCTGCATCTAGCCTGTCCAACCCCTCAAGAATTTTGTAAGTTTCTATAAGATCCCCTCTCAATCTCCTAAATTCCAGAGAGTATAAACCAAGTCTATCCAGTGTTTCTTCATAAGACAGTCCTGACATCCCAGGAATCAGTCTGGTGAACCTTCTCTGCACTCCCTCTATGGCAATAATGTCCTTCCTCAGATTTGGAGACCAAAACTGTATGCAATACTCCAGGCGTGGTCTCACCAAGACCCTGTACAACTGCAGTAGAACCTCCCTGCTCCTATACTCAAATCATTTTGCTATGAAAGCTAACATACCATTCGCTTTCTTCACTGCCTGCTGCACCTGCATGCCTACTTTCAATGACTGGTGTACCATGATACCCAGGTCTCGCTGCATCTCCCTTTTTCCTAGTCGGCCACCATTTAGATAATAGTCTGCTTTCCTGTTTTTGCCACCAAAATAGATAACCTCACATTTATCCACATTATACTGCATCTGCCAAACATTTGTCCACTCACCCAGCCTATCCAAGTCACCTTGCAGTCTCCTAGCATCCTCCTCACAGCTAACACTGCCCCCCAGCTTAGTGTCATCCGCAAACTTGTAGATATTGCCTTCAATTCCCTCATCCAGATCATTAATATATATTGTAAATAGCTGGGGTCCCAGCACTGAGCCTTGCGGTACCCCACTAGTCACTGCCTGCCATTGTGAAAAGGATACGTTTACTCCTACTCTTTGCTTCCTGTTTGCCAGCCGGTTCTCTATCCACATCAATACTGAACCCCCAATGCCGTGTACTTTAAGTTTGTATACTAATCTCTTATGTGGGACCTTGTCGAAAGCCTTCGGGAAGTCCAGATACAACACATCCACTGGTTCTCCCCTATCCACGCTACTAGTTACATCCTCGAAAAATTCTATAAGATTCGTCAGACGTGATTTACCTTTCGTAAATCCATGCTGACTTTGTCCAATGATTTCACCACTTTCCAAATGTGCTGCTATCCCATCTTTAATAACTGACTCTAGCAGTTTCCCCACTACCGATGTTAGACTAACTGGTCTGTAATTCCCCGTTTTCTCTCTCCCTCCCATCTTAAAAAGTGGGGTTATGTTTGCTACCCGTCAATCCTCAGGAAATACTCCAGAATCTAAAGAGTTTTGAAATATTATTGCTAATGCATCCACTATTTCTGGCGCTACTTCCTTAAGTACTCTGGGATGCAGCCTATCTGGCCCTGGGGATTTATTGGCCTTTAATCCATTCAATTTACCCAACACCACTTCCCGGCTAACCTGGATTTCACTCAATTCCTCCAACTCCTTTGACCTGCGGTCCCCTGCTATTTCCGGCAAGTTATTTATGTCTTCCTTAGTGAAGACGGAACCAAAGTAGTTATTCAATTGAAGGTACACAAAATTGCTGGAGAAACTCAGCGGGTGCAGCAGCATCTATGGAGCGAAGGAAATAGGCAACGTTTCGGGCCGATACCCTTCTGCAGACTGATGGGGGATGGGGGGGGAGAAGGAAAGAAAAGGGGAGGAGGAGGAGCCCGAGGGCGGGCGGATAGGAGGGTGGGAGAAGACAGCTCAAGGGTTAAGGAAGGGGAGGAGACAGTAAGGGCTAGCAAAATTGGGAGAATTCAAAGTTAATGTCATCCGGACGCAAGGTCCCCGGGCGGAATATGAGGTGCTGTTCCTCCAATTCCCGCTGTTGCTCACTCTGGCAATGGAGGAGACCCAGGGCAGAGAGGTCGGATTGGGAATGGGAGGGGGAGTTGAAGTGCAGTTATTCAATTGGTCCGCCATATCCTTGTTCCCCATGATCAACTCACCTGTTTCTGACTGCAAGGGACCTACATTTGTTTTAACTAATCTCTTTCTTTTCACATATCTATAAAAACTTTTGCAGTCAGTTTTTATGTTCCCTGCCAGTTTTCTTTCATAATCTATTTTTCCTTTCCTAATTAAGCCCTTTGTCCTCCTCTGCTGGTCTCTGAATTTCTCCCAGTCCTCCGGTATGCTGCTTTTTCTGGCTAATTTGTACGCATCATCCTTCGCTTTGATACTATCCCTGATTTCCTTTGTTATCCATGGATGTACTACCTTCCCTGATTTATGCTTTTGCCAAACTGGAATGAACAATTTTTGTAGTTCGTCCATGCAGTCTTTAAATGTCTTCCATTGCATATCCACCGTCAACCCTTTTAGAATTAATTGCCAGTCAATCTTGGCCAATTCACGTCTCATACCCTCAAAGTTACCTTTTTCAGAACCATTGTTTCTGAATTAACAATGTCACTCTCCATCCTAATGAAGAACTCAACCATATTATGGTCACTCTTGCCCAAGGCGGCACGTACAGCAAGATTGCTAACTAACCCTTCCTCATTACTCAATACCCAGTCTAAAATAGCCTGCTCTCTCGTTGGTTCCTCTACATGTTGATTTAGATAACTATCCGGCATACATTCCAAGAAATCCTCTTCCTCAACACCCCTGCCAATTTGATTCACCCAATCTATATGTAGATTGAAGTCACCCATTATAACTGTTTTGCCTTTGCGCACGCATTTCTTATTTACTGTTTGATACCATCTCCAACTTCACTACTACTGTTAGGTGGCCTGTACACAACACCCACCAACGTTTTCTGCCCCCTAGTGTTTCGCAGCTCTACCCATACCGATTCCACATCCTCCAAACTAATGTCCTTCCAAAGCTTGCAGTTAAATGCCCTTCGCTTTCTCAATGTGAATAGAGACAAGGGATGTTCCCGGGCGTCTAGAACTCCTACACTGTTAACAGCAAGCTGTAAGAAGAACAATAGACCTGTTCTTACTTT
>NW_026576225.1:0-52500 GCF_028641065.1 Leucoraja erinaceus | reverse complement strand
CCCCCCCCTTCTTCCCTTTCCATCCCCCTCACTCCCTCCCTCTCCACCTTCCTCTGTCCCTCCCTCTCTCTATCCCTCCTTCATTCACTCTCTCCCCCTCTCCCTCACCCCCTCCGATATTTTAAATTGAATTGAATTGAATTTCCTTTATTGTCATTCAGACCTTACGGTCTGAACGAAATTTCGTGCCTGCAGTCATACATACAATGATACAATAATAAACAACAATAAACACAAATTAACATCCACCACAGTGAGTCCTCCAAACACCTCCTCACTGTGGTGGAGGCAAAAAATCTTAGGGCTGCAGTCTCTTCCCTCTTCTCCCTCTGCGCTGAGGCAATTCCCCACCGGGCGATGGTACAAACAGTCCCTCAGTTCACCGAGCCCCGCGAACGGGCCGGTTCAAACACTGCGGCCCGGGGCGGTCGAAGCCGCCGCACCTCCAGTCCAGCACACGCAGCCGCCGGCCCGCGGCTGAACCCAGGACTCTGGACACCGCCGCCAGAACGTCGTCCCAGCCACCGGAGCACCGTCCCAGCCCCCGGACCGGATCGCCCTCACGTGAGTACCGTTCCACCCTCGGGCTGGGCCACTCCAGCGGGAGTGCCGTTCCTCCCTCGGGCTGGGCCACTCCAGCGGGAGTGCCGTTCCTCCCTCGGGCTGGGCCACTCCAGCGGGAGTGCCGTTCCTCCCTCGGGCCATGGGAGTGCACTCCAGGGGGGCCAGTCCGACGGGAGTGCCGTTCCACCCTCGGGCTGGGCCACTCCAGCGGGAGTGCCGTTCCTCCCTCGGGCTGGGCCACTCCAGCGGGAGTGCCGTTCCTCCTCGGGCTGGGCCACTCCAGCGGGAGTGCCGTTCCTCCCTCGGGCTGGGCCACTCCAGCGGGAGTGCCGTTCCTCCCTCGGGCTGGGCCACTCCAGCGGGAGTGCCGTTCCTCCCTCGGGCTGGGCCACTCCAGCGGGAGTGCCGTTCCTCCCTCGGGCTGGGCCACTCCAGCGGGAGTGCCGTTCCTCCCTCGGGCTGGGCCACTCCGACGGGAGTGCCGTTCCACCCTCGGGCTGGGCCACTCCAGCTGGAGTGCCGTTCCTCGCTCGGGCTGGGCCACTCCGACGGGAGTGCCATTCCTCCCTCGGGCTGGGCCACTCCAGCGGGAGTGCCGTTCCTTCCTCGGGCTGGGCCACTCCAGCGGGAGTGCCGTTCCTCCCTCGGGCTGGGCCACTCCACCGGGAGTGCCGTTCCTCCCTCGGGCTGGGCCACTCCAGCCCCTCACCATGCCGCTCTCACGGGAGCACCGTTCCATCCCGGGCTGGGCCGGGAGCGAGCCCAGGACGAGTCCTGTCAGCTGCCTCCAGAGTCCCGAGGTCGCCGGCTCCGCTAGGCCCCATCGTAGACGGAGGCAAAGAAGGGGGATACGACAAAAAGGTCGTATTCCCCCGAAGGGAGTGACAGCAGCCCCCGTTTCACCCCCACCCCCCTCCCCACATAAACACAGCCTAAAAACCAAAAACATAACTAGACAAAACGAAAAAAAAACAACACAACAAAGTAAAAGACAAACGGACTGCAGGCGAGCCGCAGCCGTTCCCAGCGCCGCCACTAACCTTTACCGATATTTGGGTAAAATCCCCGGTCGTTCATCCAGTACACATTGCTGTCCATAAAACCCAGCTAGTAGTGGTCGTAGAGCTTGGAAACAGGCCCTTCAGTCCAACATGCCCATACTGGCTGTTGTGTCTTCGTGTTTGATATCCTGATAATAAACGACACAATTCAGGTTGTTTTGGTTGCCTTACTGTACTCCTTTATTCAGCTGCTTTTCTGTGTTGCGTAGTGATACTAAAAGTGCTTACATACCTAATCACAGTGTGTGTGTGTGTGGTGAGTGTGCCTGATACAAAGTAGTGCAGGAGGTTGGGACTGCTACAATGAATATGTAGCATATGTAACATCCCCCCTTCTCAAAAGAAAGGAACAAAAATTAGTGACATTAGAGGATTGCCAGAGCGAGGGTGGCAATCCTGTAGCAGATACCGTGGGATTATTCTGCCCACATTCATGGCATTCTGCTTTCTACTATACTACACAACCAAATATATAATGGCAGCTTGTTTTCTTTCAGGTAGTGCGTAGCCAGTCAAGAGTCATGTCTTGGCGTGACTTGTCCCTTCCAGTGCTAGCGATAACGCGCTGGGGGTAAGATGTTGCTCCTGGATCTAGTAGATCTGGTTGTTGCCTGCAGTGTTGCACTCGATGTATTGGTAACTTGTTGAGTTGTTTCCTGGCCGTTGGTTGGTGCTGGTTGACTATATGACTCACTGGTAGCAGTTTGTGAGAATGTGTTGTCATCAATGGTAGGTGTTGCTGCTGCTGTGGGTGGTGTCCTAGGAGTTGCTGGCGTTGTCTTTGAAGTTGCAGGTGTTGACATTTCAGGTGTCGGGCGGATGTGAATTCTGTTTCGTCTCAACTGCCTGCCCGGTTCTGTCTCTATGATATATGATTTTGGGGTTCCAGCCCTGCTGGTGATTTGTGCTGGGGTCCATTTCTTTGTTGTTGGATCCTGAGCATGTACGTTTTGGCCTTGAAATAGTTCAGGCAAGTACTGTGCATTTTTGTTGTAT
Organism: Leucoraja erinaceus; assembly: GCF_028641065.1. Lineage (NCBI taxonomy): Eukaryota > Metazoa > Chordata > Chondrichthyes > Rajiformes > Rajidae > Leucoraja > Leucoraja erinaceus. The sequence goes on along the minus strand of NW_026576225.1, from coordinate 49,879 downwards.
TGTTTCAGCCCCTCCTCCTGGGCAGCTGCCAATTTTGCCCTTGTTTCTTCTTGGTCGATAGGGGGTTGGATTTTGCTTGGCAGGGTGGTTTTATATTTCCTGCCATTTAGCATTTCTGCAGGAGACTTCATGTCAGCCTTTAGTGGAGTTGCCCGTAAGGATAAAAGTGCCAGGTTTGGATCCTCCTTTGCCTCTCGGCATTTTATTAGTGTTTTCTTGACTGTCTGTACTTGCCTTTCAATAAACCCATGGCCCTTTGGGTAATGTGGTGAAGATGTTGTGATTTTGAACCCGTATTCGGTGGCTAGCTCTCTGAATTCCCGAGATGTGAATTGGGTTCCATTGTCACATACGATCTGCTCAGGTATTCCTTGCTCTGCAAACAACCCTCTAACAATTGACACAATTGTTTTAGCTTTCAGATCCTTTACGTTTCTCACAAATGGGAATTTGGAGTAGTAGCAGGCCATAATCAAATACCATTGCTGGTTCTCTGTGAACAGGTCTGCTCCGATGGTTTGCCATGGCCGGCTTGGGATATCACTGGGTGTCATTTCCTCCTTCTGTTGTGAATTCCTGTATTTTTGGCATATGTGGCATGTAGATATCAGCTTTTCTATGTCCTTGTACATGCCTATCCAGTACACAGCGGATTTAGCACGGAGTCTGCACTTTTCCATTCCTAAGTGTCCCTGGTGGATCTTTTCGAGGATTTCTTTTTGCATGGACTTGGGTATGATGATTCGTGATCCGGCCATCAGGACTCCATTCTCTACCGAAATATCATCACGGATGGTCCAGTATTCGCGGAGGAGAGGCTGAACTTGTTGTCTCTTTTCTGGCCACCCCTGTATTACCATTTGGGTGAGGAGCTGGAGTTCTTCATCTCTGGCTGTTTCCTCTTTGATCTGTTCCAGCTTCACGCTTGTCACACTCACAATGTGGTGGATCTTTATGCTCAGCCCTTCCATCTCTTGTTTGTCATGTGTTGATAGTCTGGATAGGGCGTCAGCTAGCAGCAGGTCTTTTCCTGGCTTGTATCTGATGTTGTAGTCGTAGTGCTGTAGCCTCAGTAATAGTCTCTGTAGTCTGGCTGGTGCTTTGGTGAGGTTTTTTTTTTCGATTTGTTCTAGAGGGCGGTGGTCTGTTTCAATGTCGAAATACCTTCCATATAGGTAAGTGTGAAATTTCTCGCAGCCATAGACTACTGCTAAGAGTTCTCTCTCTATGTTTGCGTACCTTGATTCTGTAGGAGTGAGTGCTTTGGATGCATACGCAATAGGTCGGCCATTTTGTATCAGTACTGCTCCGACTCCTCTCATGGAGGCATCAACTTGGAGTGTTACAGGCTTCTGCCTGTCATAGTACTGCAGGATCGTTTCTTTGCTGATGAGTTGTTTTATTTTTTCAAAATCTTGGCTATGTGAAGCACACCAATCAAATTCAGCGTCGTCTTTCATCAATTCACGGAGATTTGCTGTGTGATTAGCAAGCTTAGGTATGAAGACTCCCATGTATTGTATGAGCCCTAGGAAACTTCTTAGCTGTTTCTTGTCTTTGGGTTCCTCCATGTGGTTGATAGCATCCACTTTTGTAGGGTCCGGTTTCACTCCTTCTGCAGAGTAAATCAGTCCAAAGAATTTGCACTCCCTTTCTTTGATTATGCATTTGTCTGCATTGAGCTTTATGCCGGCTCTTCGAGTTTTTTCCATAGCCTCATGGAGGTTGTAATCATGCGTGTTTTCATCTCTGCCGTATACTTGGATATCATCTGCTATCCCGATTGCCCCTTTACAGCCTTTGTATGTTTCATCTATTTTCCGCTGGAAGACATCTTGACTCACCTTCAGCCCGAATGGGAGCCTGTTGAATCTGAATCTGCCAAATGGCGTGTTGAAAGTGGTGAGCATTGATGACTTTCGGTCTATTTTGATGTTCCAATATCCATTGCTAGCATCCAGCTTGCTGAACACCTTGGAACCGGCCAGTGCTGGTGTGATCGCTTCAAGGGTTGGAGTTGGATAATGGTCGCGCTTCAATGCATTGTTCAGATCCCTGGGATCAAGGCATATCCTTAGTTTTCCGTTTGGCTTTTCTTTAACAACAATTGAATTTACCCAATCAGTTGGTTTAGTTATTGCTGTGATGATGCCCTTTTTTTCCATTTCGTTTAGTTGTTCCCTTAGCCTCTCTTTCAGTTCAAGGGGAACACGGCGGGGTGGGTGGATCACTGGTTTCACACTGGGGTCTACTGTGATATGGTATTCGTATTCCTCAAAACAACCAACGGTATCGTCAAAACACTCTGGGTACATGTCAATCAATTCTTCTTTGTTCCTGATGGGCGGCCGGTTTTTGATGGGTATGTTTCTGTCAATTCTGCAGGAGTTTGTCTTGATTTCATGGTTGATTGACACAATCTTCAGTCTTTGGCACGTGTTCAGGCCGAGAATAGCAGGTCCTTTCGATTTAGTGATGTAGAAGAGGCATTTCACTTCTTTCCCTTTGTATGTTCCTGCTATGATTGTTTTGCCTAGCTGTGGGATTATGGAACCTCCGTATGCAGCTAGGACTACATCGCTACTTCCAAGGATTCCTTTCCTGACGCTGCCATCTTGTGTCATGTGTTCAGGGAATATCTTTCCGTAAAGATTGACTGGTAAGATATTGCTCTGGGCTCCAGTATCAATTTTGAGCCTTAGATTAATCGTTGTTCTTTTCTTTCCCACTTTTTTCTGTAGTTGTATTATAGTATATGCTTCATCTCTGTTGCTATGTGGTTTGTTGTTTCCCATTTCGTGGACGTCAATGGTCCCAACGGAAAGGAATTCTTCCTCAGAGGTATCTGAGGTTATCTCCTCTTCCTGTTGGACGTGTGCGTGTATTTGTTTCCTTCTCGTATTTCTATCGTTCTTTGACCATTGCTGCTTTGGCTTGGTGCTGTATGATTTTGTTGACCTACACATTTTCTTCCAGTGGTTAGGCCTCCCACAGGAGTTGCAGGTAGTCCCGTATGCTGGGCAATCCCTGCGATCATCAAATGCATGCTCTGTACCGCAGTTCCAGCAGCTTCTTTGGCCTGCTTGTTTGTTTGCATGCCTAGAAAATGTCTGCTTTGGAGCCTTTAAGGTGGAGCCAGGGCCACGTTTTGAGAGAGCGTCTATATTCACTCTGGTGCTGCTCTGAGATGAGCCAACTTGAAGGGAGAGGGAGGACATTTGTTTCCTTGTAGCTTCGAAAGCTCTGGCAGCATCTACGGCGTCTTCTAGGTTGAGGGTGTCTTTCCCTATTAGGGACTTTTGGACCTCTTGGTGGGCGCACCCCCATATTAGCTGGTCGACAATTCTGTCATCTTCATCATCAAATCTGCATTTCTTGGCCACGTTCCTTAGTCTCGACAGGAAAGTGTCGGTTGTTTCTTGTGGGTCTTGTCTTAGCCCTTGGAACTCATACCGATGGATTCTGTGGTTTGATTTGGGCTCCATATGGTTCGCAAACCTGTCAAGGACTATTCCCGGATTATTGCAGTCGGGCTCTGTTAAGCTCCAACTGTTAAAAATGTCTAGACCCTTTTCCCCGAGCCATAGTAAAATATAACTGACCTTCTCTTCATCTGCAGTTCCTTTCAGGAAGCTTTTGAATGCCAGCTGGCTCTTTTGTTTGAATTTCTTGAACGCCTCCACCACATCATCGGCGTCCCAGTTCATAGTAGGGTGGAGGTTCATTGCTGCTGCAACAGCTGCTGTGGAGGCCGCCATCTTGTGTTGTTAGGCCGGTGCACAAAAAAAAATCAATTTCTCTGCAGCCGCTGTTCCTAATTCCCAATAGTGATTCACAATAGCGCGGTTTTGTACTCGAAAGTCACCGCTGCCACCATGTTGTGTCTTCGTGTTTGATATCCTGATAATAAACGACACAATTCAGGTTGTTTTGGTTGCCTTACTGTACTCCTTTATTCAGCTGCTTTTCTGTGTTGCGTAGTGATACTAAAAGTGCTTACATACCTAATCACAGTGTGTGTGTGTGTGGTGAGTGTGCCTGATACAAAGTAGTGCAGGAGGTTGGGACTGCTACAATGAATATGTAGCATATGTAACACTGGCCAACATGCCCCATCTACACTAGTCCCAACTGCCCGCGTTTAGGATTTGAGATCCTTCGCAAAATCCACCCCTCTGCCCCTCTCCCTCTCCTCCATCTCTCCCACTAACTCTCTCTTCCTCTCCCTCTCTCGCCCTCTCCCTCCCCTCTCTCTCCAAGACAATACTAACTCACCCATCCCTATCTCCCTCCCTCTCTTCCTCTCTCTCTCCCCTCTCTCTCACAATACTAGTTCTCTGAATACGGGTCTAGACCCGAAACGTCACCCATTCCTTCTCTAGAGAGATGCTGCCTGACCCACTGAGTTACTCCAGTACTTTGTGTTTATCTTCGGTTTAAACCAGCATCTGCAGTTCCTTCCAACACAATTTCTTCCTCCCTCTCCCCCTATCCCTCCCTCTCTCTCCCCCTCTTCATCTCCTCCTTCTCCCTCTTCTCCTTCTCCCCAACTCTGCCCACAGAACTAACTCTCTCTCTCTCTCTCTCCCCTTCCCTCTCTCTCCCTCTCCCGCCCTTCCTCAATTCCCTCCTGCCCTCTTTCTCAGAAGTCTCCACCATCGTTCACCTCAGTTTGAGGGGCAGGGAGGGGAGGAGGGGGACGGGGGGTTTTAAATCGAGTTAAAACTCTCCGTTTGCAGAAAGGGGTCGGGCAGGGGATGCAAAACGTTGCAATCAGGGGGAGAAGGTCGGTGTGGGTGGGGATAAACAATTCTCCGTTTCACACTCTTTCCCTTTCACTCTCTCTCTCCAGGAGGGAGGGCAGGCGTTCAAACCGGGACAAAATACAATAACCCCATCTAAAGCTGTAAGATATCGTAGAGTTGATAAAGTCGGGGTAAAACGCAACGAGACGCAGACTTTTAAAATGCTGCTGCTTTCTTGTAGAAACAATTTTGTTGATTATGTAAATATTGAAAGATCCATTATAAGGTCATCAATGATAGAAGCAGAATTAGGCCATTCGGCCCATCAAGTCTACTCCGCCAATCAATCATGGCTGATTTATCTCTCCCTCCTAACCCCATTCTCCTGCCTTGACCCCATAACCCCTGACACACACACTAATCAAGAATGTGCCTATCTTTACCGTCTCCTCCCTTTCTCTCTTCCTCCACTCATTTCTCTTTATATGTCCTCCCCTCTCTCTCTATCCCCTCCTTCTCACCTCTAACCCCGCCCTCCTTCTCTCTCCACCATTTCTCTTTGTCTCTCTCTCGTCCTCTCCCTAACACTATCTCTCCCACTCTAAAACCCTCTCCTCCCCCCACCTTCTTCTCTCCCACCACCCCGCTTCACGTTTCTCTCTGCCAGACCCCCTCTAACTCTCTCCCCCTCTCTCGTTCACTCTCCCTCTTGTTCTCTCTCTGTCCCAGAGCCGGAACCCCGGTCGCCAACACACCCTATCCCCCAGATACCTGCCCGACAGATCGGAAACTACCTCCTCCGAGCGCTCCCGAGTGTGGCCAGTTTGGAGGGATATGGGGCAAACGCGGGTAGGTGGGACTAGTGTAGATGGAGCACGTTGGTCGGTGTCGGCAAGTTGGGCCGAAGGGCCTGTTTCCATACTGTATCACTCTATGACTCTCGCGAGTCTGGAATTGCCAATTGTTTATTGAGTTCTGCAAATATTAGTAGGCCAGACATCCACTGACTCACAATATTTATTACTGTAATAAACTATTTACATTTGATTTACAAATGATAAAGCAGTAACAGACATTGCTGTGTGAATGAACAGTTTGAACCAAACATCTTAAGAGCAGAGCAAGATAGGCCACTCCTGCGAAATACAACGGGCTGATTGGAAACTAAATATTCCAGGATTTTGTTGCTTCAGGTGTGATAGAATTGGAAGGGCAAGAGGTGGAGGTGTTGCATTGCTAGTCAGGGAAGATATTACAGCAGTGCTTCGGCAGGATAGATTGGAGGGCTCATCTAGGGAGGCTATTTGGGTGGAATTGAGAAGTGGGAAAGGTGTAGCAACACTTATAGGGGTGTATTATAGACCGCCAAACGGGGAACGAGAATTGGAAGAGCAAATATGTAAGGAGATAGCAGATATTAGTAGTAAGCACAAGGTAGTGATTGTGGGAGATTTCAACTTTCCACACATAGACTGGGAAACACATTCTATAAATGGGCTGGATGGGTTGGAGTTTGTAAAATGTGTGCAGGATAGTTTTTTGCAGCAATACATAGAGGTACCTACTAGAGGAGGGGCAGTGCTGGACCTCCTATTAGGAAATGAGACGGGACAGGAGGTGGAGGTATGCGTTGGGGAGCACTTCGGGTCCAGTGATCACAATACCATTAGTTTCAATATAATTATGGAGAGGGTCAGAACTGGACCTAGGGTTGAGATTTTTGATTGGAGAAAGGCTAACTTTGATGAGATGCGAGATGATTTAAAAGGAGTGAACTGGGATATTTTGTTTTATGGGAAAGATGTAGAAGAGAAATGGAGGACATTTAAAGGGGAAATTTTAAGAGTACAGAATCTTTATGTTCCTGTTCGGTTGAAAGGAAACAGTAAAAATTGGAAAGAGCCCTGGTTTTCAAGGGAAATTGGACATCTTGTTCAGAAAAAGAGGGAGATCTACAATAATTATAGGCAGCATGAAGTAAATGAGGTGCTTGAGGAGTATAAGGAATGTAAAAAGAATCTTAAGAAAGAAATTAGAAAAGCTAAAAGAAGATATGAGGTTGCTTTGGCAAGTAAGGTGAAAGTAAATCCAAAGGGTTTCTATAGCTATATTAATAGCAAAAGGATAACGAGGGATAAAATTGGTCCATTGGAGAGACAGAGTGGACAGTTATCTGCAGAGCCGAAAGAGATGGGGGAGATATTGAATACTTTTTTTTCTTCGGTATTCACCAAGGAGAAGGATATTGAATTATGTGAGGTAAGGGAAACTAGTAGAGTAGCTATGGATACTATGAGGTTCAAAGTAAAAGAAGTACTGACACTTTTGAAAAATATAAAAGTGGATAAGTCTCCAGGTCCTGACAGGATATTCCCTAGGACATTGAGGGAAGTTAGTGTAGAAATAGCCGGGGCTATGACAGAAATATTTCAAATGTCATTAGAAACGGGAATAGTCCCCGAGGATTAGCGTACTGCGCATGTTGTTCCATTGTTTAAAAAGGGTTCTAAGAGTAAACCAAGCAATTATAGACCTGTTAGTTTGACTTCAGTGGTGGGCAAATTAATGGAAAAGATACTTAGAGATAATATATATAAGCATCTAGATAAACAGGGTCTGATTAGGAGCAGTCAACATGGATTTGTGCCTGGAAGGTCATGTTTGACTAATCTTCTTGAATTTTTTGAAGAGGTTACTAGGGAAATTGACGAGGGTAAGGCAGTGGATGTTGTCTATATGCACTTTAGTAAGGCCTTTGACAAGGTTCCTCATGCAAGGTTGGTTAAGAAGGTTCAACTGTTGGGTATAAATGCAGGAATAGCAAGATGGACTCAACAGTGGCTGAATGGGAGAAGCCAGAGGGTAATGGTGGATGGCTGTTTATCGGGTTGGAGGCAGGTGACTAGTGGGGTGCCTCAGGGATCTGTGTTGGGTCTTTTGTTGTTTGTCATGTACATCAATGATCTGGATGAAGGTGTGGTAAATTGGATTAGTGAGTATGCAGATGATACCAAGATAGGGGGTGTTGTGGATAATGAAGAGGATTTCCAAAGTCTACAGAGTGATTTAGGCCATTTGGAAAAATGGGCTGAAAGATGGCAGATGGAGTTTAATGCTGATAAATGTGAGGTGCTACACCTTGGCAGGACATATCAAAATAGGACGTACATGGTAAATGGTAGGGAATTGAAGAATACAGTTGAATAAAGGGATCTGGGTATAACCGTGCATAGTTCCTTGAAGGTGGAATCTCATATAGATAGGGTGGTAAAGAAAGCTTTTGGTATGCTAGCCTTTATAAATCAGAGCATTGAGTATAGAAGCTGGGATGTAATGTTAAAATTGTACAAGGCATTGGTGAGACCAAATCTGGAGTATGGTGTACAATTTTGGTCGCCCAATTATAGGAAGGATGTCAACAAAATAGAGAGAGTACAGAGGAGATTTACTAGAATGTTGCCTGGGTTTCAACAACTAAGTTACGGAGATAGGTTGAATAAGTTAGGTCTTTATTCTCTGGAGCGCAGACGGTTAAGGGGGGACTTGATAGAGGTCTTTAAAATGATGAGAGGGATAGACAGAGTTGATGTGGACAAGCTTTTCCCTTTGAGAATAGGGAAGATTCAAACAAGAGGACAAGACTTCAGAATTAAGGGACAGAAGTTTAGGGGTAACATGAGGGGGAACTTCTTTACTCAGAGAGTGGTAGCGGTGTGGAATGAGCTTCCAGTGGAAGTGGTGGAGGCAGGTTCATTGGTATCATTTAAAAATAAATTGGATAGGCATATGGATGAGAAGGGAATGGAGGGTTATGGTATGAGTGCAGGCAGGTGGGGGACTAAGGGGAAAAAAAAAAAAAAAATTTGTTCGGCACGGACTTGTGGGGCCGAGATGGCCTGTTTCCGTGCTGTAATTGTTAAATGGTTATATGGTTATATGGACGTGTAGTACGCTACGGAGGGGAACCTGGGCATTTTTCACCGCCCAATTTTAGTAACCGGAGCCTACCTGACCCGACCCAACTTGCAATGTTGCGGGGCAACAGTTTGTGTGTGTGTAATATAGGGCTAGATTCATAATTCTGTCAGTTCATACTTCTTGCCAAGAATAAAATTTGACTCTGGTAATTGTCTTTTTTAAATCATTTCTTTTTAAATGGCTCACAAGCAGTGTTTGAGTTGATTTTGTAGTAATCGGAACTGACCCGACTCGCAGGGTAATTGAGATTGCGGGGGAAGTTTTTGTGTGTGATATAGGGTTGGATTCATAATTCTGTTAGTTCATAATTCTGTTAATTCTTGTTAAATTCACACACACTAGGCCTTATCCCACCCCGCAACCCTCTCCTATCCCCCCCCCCCCCCGCGGCACTGCCCCGAGCCGCACACTCCTTCTCCCCGCTGCCCCGGGCCGCACACTCCTTCTCATCACTGCCCCGGGCCGCACATCCCTCTCCCCGCTGCCCCGAGCCGCACACTCCTTCTCCCCACTGCCCCGCACTCCTTCTCCCCCCTGCCCCGCACTCCTTCTCCCCGCTGCCCCGCCCTCCTTCTCCCCACTGCCCCGGGCCCCACACTCCCTCTCCCCGCTGCCCCGGGCCGCACACTCCCTCTCCCCGCTGCCCCGGGCCGCACACTCCTTCTCCCCACTGCCCCGGGCCGCACACTCCCTCTCCCCGCTGCCCCGGGTCGCACACCCCTCTCCCCGCTGCCCCGGGGCACACACTCCCTCTCCCCTGTTGCGGAAATAAAGATCCGATCTTTGGCCGGAAGCAAGATGGTGGAACATGATGGCGGGGGCTGGTTGCTAAAATGGGTCCTATAATCACCCATGAATCTGCCCATGAGCGTAATACACGTTTGCGTGAGAGTAACCCATCATGCTCTGCTCTAAGATCTTTGGTTTGAACAATGCTGCTGATGTCATCATCAATCCGCTGATGATGACGTCACATCCGGGATCCTGCAGATCCAGCTGTAATTCCCCTGTCCCCCACTGGGGGCACCACCGGATATCCGGCACCAGCAACAGCGCCGCGTATCCGGGTCACGTGACAGCAGGCAGGCCGGGAAACAGCTCAGTTTAAACCCAGAGCGTGGCCGTTTAAAGGGGTGGGCCGCTTAAAGAGGAGGGCGGCCGCTTAAAGGGGAGGGCGGGGAATCGGCGAACAATATTCCGGTCCCCAGGGCAGTGGCGTTTACACCCAGAGATGTTCACACGGTTACTCCCAGTCCGGGTCTGATTCCCCGCAGACTCTGCAGCTGGTTCCGTCCATCTGCAGTGAACTGATTCCCCCACAGCCTGAAACAAGTCCAGGAAGAAAGAGAAAATAAACAGATTAAACAACAGTGTCAATAACTGGGACTGGGGTTAATATTTGAACAAAATTTAACAGAACAAAATCACCGCGGATCCCCATTAAACATTAACACAAACACTCACTCGATCTGCTTCAGTCTCGGGAGGTTCTGTATGAGGCAGCAGAGAGCGGGGACACATCGGTCCGTGAGGGAGTTGTATCCCAGCTCCAGCTCCGTCAGTGAGGGGTTTCTACTGAGAGCGGAGACGAGATCCTCGGCTCCAGAATCTGTGAGACCGACACGTTCCAGCCTGGAGACGAGAGGGCGAGGGACACAGAGAGACATGAGTCGGTGCAAATCCCCAATGTTTATCAGTGACACAATTACTGATCATATTAATGTTCAGTGTCAGATACCCAGTGACTGTAAACACAATCTCTCACAGTCTGGGACTTGGTACCCGGACGTGGCGTCGAAGGACGAGAAGCCGAAGCAAAGACGTGGAAGCCAAATAACCGAACGGAAACGAAGCCGAAATGCCAAATAACCGAAAGGTGGGATGCCTAAAAGCAAACTCACCGAAAGGCTGCTCTGCCGAAATGCCTACTCGCCGAAATGCCAACTCACCAAAAGGCTGCATCGCCGGCAAGCCAACTCACCGAATGACCGTTCGCTGCGCTGTGTGTCGGTAGCACAGGGGAGTGGTACCTGGTCCCTCCACCCACCCAGAGTCACTCACCGCGATGTACCTCCATCGGGCCCCAACCCCCACACCAGCGTGATTTAACCCCCACCCCGACCCACACACAGGGTGATTCACCCCCCACCCCGACCCACAGTCAGGGTGATTCACTCCGCACCCCGGCCGCGGGGACAGACAGTTTGGGGCATTTGTAGCCATAGTAAATCACTTTTAAAACATGGGGACACACAAATTCCCTTGTGGACCGATGACAAGTGTGCATGACAACAAACAATGTTATCTCCCCCCCCCCCCAGCAACAAGAAGCACGTTTTATTTATTACCGTCTGGTTGCCTGCGTAACGCACACAGGCTCCCACGCACAAAACACCAGACAATCTGTAAACTGTTTTAACTGAAGATGCACACAAAAAACTGGAGTAAGAATGGGTGATGTTTCGGGTCGAGACCATTCTTCAGACCTGAAGACTGTCTGAAGGGTCTCGACCTGAAACGCCACCCATTCCTTCTCTCCAGAGATGCTGTCTGTCCCACTGAGTCACTCCAATATTTTGTGTCTATCTTTGGTGTGACAGTTGTCACATTTCATCGGCTTCATGTATTGCGCATATGGAAGAGACGCTTTACATCTATTCAACCAAGTGGGCTCTTAATGAAATCTCACAACTTTGCGAGGGAGGGATGGATTGGATGTAACCGCCGGCTAAAACAAAGGCATAGTTAGGACAAGGAAATAATCCCACCACTTCATTAGCCAGGTTCCTGAATGTAAGAACGATTTACACATGTAAGATTTTTGTTTTTCAATCATAACTCATTTTTGAGTTTTAATGCTGACCTCGTACTGTGGGAAGGGCAGGGCGGCCGTGGCTAAGTGGGGACTGTCCCGAGGGATGCACTCCTTCCTTTCGGTGAGTTTGCTTTTAGACATCCCGCCCTTTCGGTGAGTTTGCTTTTAGGCATCCCGCCCTTTCGGACAGTTTGCTTTTAGGCATCCCACCATTTCGGTTATTTGGCATTTCGGTTTTGTTTCATTCGGTTATTTGGTTTCCGCTTCTTTGCTTCGGCTTCTCGTCCTTCTACGCCACGTCTGCACACGCTGGGACTTACCCCAGTCTCTGTATTTTACAGTCGATGCTCCTCAGAGCCGCAGACACCAGTTTTACTCCGGAATCTCCCAGCGCGTTGTCCCCAATGTTCAGCTTTGTCAGTGAGCAGTTTGTACTGAGAGCGGAGGCGAGATACTTGGCTCCAGAATCTGTGAGACCGACATTGTCCAGTCTGGAGATGAGAGAGAGTGAGGGTGAGGGACACAGAGAGACAGGAGACGGTGCAAATCCCCAGTGTTTATCAGTGACACAATTATTGATCATATTAATGTTCAGTGCTATACACTCAGTGACTGAAAACACAATCTCTCACAGTCTGGGACTTACCCCAGTCTCTGTATTTTACAGTCCCGTTTCCTCAGAGCCACAGACACCACTTCCACTCCGGGATCTCCTAGCTTATTCCTACTCAGCTCCAGGTCCATCAGTGAGCAGTTCGTACTGAGAGTGGTGGCGAAATGCTTGGCTCCAGAATCTGTGAGACCGACATCATCCAGCCTGGAGAAGAGAGAGAGTGAGGGTGAGAGACAGAGAGAGACAGGAGATGGTGCAAATCCCCAGTGTTTATCAGTGACACAAATACTGATCACATTGACAGGGCTCGAAATTAGCGGTTGCCCGGGTGCCAATGGCAACTTACAGTCCCGCCGGGCAACCTAAAAGCTATGCCATATTCGAAATTGAATTTAAACTGGTGGACCCACCACCACCAAACTCCAAACTTTGAAAAATAACAGCCTATTGCATTGTATCAGTTTATTTATTGTGTATATATATGGTCTATAGTATATAGACACACTGAACTTTTATCTCCTGTTCTGTATTATGTTTACATGTTCTGTTGTGCTGCAGCAAGCAAGAATTTCATTGCCCTATCTGGGCCACATGACAATAAAATTATTTTGACACTTGACTTGGACTTGAGCAAAAAAGGGTTTTTGGGAAGAAAAAAAAGCTACCTTAAATTTAGTTGCGTCTGGTTGGTACCTCTTGTAGGGTGAAGACTATTCCATGCTTTAATTGTGCGGGGGGACTCATTGGAGCCGCCAGCATCTCTGGATAGAAGAAATAGGGTGACGTTTTGGGTAGAGACCCTTCTTTAAACTTCCTCTGGCTTTAGTGTTTTTAGCTTAATTAAAAGATACAGAGTGGAAACAGGCCCTTCAGCCCGAGTCCACGCCGACCACCGATCACCCGTACTCTAGTTCTATGCCACACATCAGAGACGCAAGTCAAGAGTGGTTTATTCTCTCATGTCCCAGTTAGAACAATTAAATCCTTACTTGCAGCAGCACAACAGAATATGTAAACATAGTACTCTGTAAACAATGTTATAAACGAGAAAACAAAAACCCCATACAGACAGCACCCATATCCAGAATTAATTCCGGGTCTCTGGCAATTTGAAGCAGCAAATTTATGGCCAATGTACTGCCCCAATAGCCTTGAACTGAATTAAAACATACACTTAGAGATTTAAGACTGAAAATTGATAGACTATCTGTTGGTAGACTTGCTGCCTCATACACCAGAGATCTGTGTTCGATCATGTTCTCGGGCTCTGTCTGTATTGAATTTGCACATTCTCCCTGCAAGCATGTGGGTTTCCTCCCACATCCCAAAGACGCATTGGCTTTGTAGGTCAATGTTCATACCGCTGGGGTGTAAACTGCCCAATAGGCAACGTTTCGGGACGAGACCCTTCTTCAGACTGATGCCGGGAGTGGTGGAAGGGGGGGGGGGGGGGGGGGGGGGGAATGGGAAAAAGAAAAAGGAAGAGGCGGAGACAGTAGGCTGTGGGAGAGCTGGGAATGGGAGGGGAAGGAGGGAGAAAGTAAGGACTACCTGAAATTGGAGAAGCCAATATTCATACCGCTGGGGGTGTAAACTACCCAAGCAAAATATGAGGTGCTGTTCCTCCAATTTGCGGTGGGCCTCACTCTGGCCGTGGAGGAGGCCCAGGACAGAAAGGTCAGATTCGGAATGGGAGGGGGAGTTGAAGTGCTGAGCCACTGGGAGATCAGGTTGGTTATTGCGAAGTGAGTGGAGATGTTGTGTGAAGCTATCGCCAAGCCTGCGCTTGGTCTCACCGAGGTTGATCATACGCTGAATAACTATATTTTTGTTTAGAAAAGATAATAGAAATTGCATTTATTGCAATGTGTAAAAAGAGATGAGATACTGTATTGTAATTTTGCTGCTTGTCATTGTGGTATATATCATTTCTTGATTTGTGAGTACGCGTAGTTTGTGACTTTATTTGACGTAGACATAATATGTGAATGCTTCATTGACCATAATTCCGACTGGTAACTATGCACTTCGTCTGAGCACATTATCGCACACGTCATGCCAACCGTCTTAAATGACCACCTAAACTGTCATTTGGCAACCTAAAAAGCTGCCGAGGTTGCCCGGCTGGCAACAGGAAAAAAAAAAAGTTAAGCGAGAGCCCCCTATTCCCACTCAGGTCCAGCTTCGTCAGTGAGCAGTTTGTACTGAGAGCAGATGCAAAATGCTTGGCTCCAGTATCTGTGAGACCGACATCTTCCAGCCTGGAGATGAGAGAGGGTGAGGGTGAGAGACAGGAGACGGTGCAAATCCCCAGTGTTTATCAGTGACACAATTACTGATCATATTAATGTTCAGTGTCAGACACCCAGTGACTGTAAACACAATCTCTCACAGTCTGGGACTTACCACAGTGACTGTATTTTACAGTCCGGGTTCCTCAGAGCCGCAGACACCAGTTTCACTCCGGAATCTCCCAGGTCGTTGTTTCCCAGTCTAAACACAAACAGACAGAGTAAGAAACAAACTGATACAAACCCCAGGGCTGAGATAACGTCTCCCAAACGGATATTTCTGGAATCACCTCAGGAAATGATTGAATAAATCTCCGTGGTTGTGGTGTTTGTTGACTTTCACTATTTATTCTCATTCCCCGTTAACCGGGTAATGTTCCCCACGCAGAGAACGGCAGCAACACACGTGACCCGGGGCAAAGGGGGGGGGGGGGGGGGGGGGGGGGGGGGGGGGGGGGGAGTCGACGGAGTCCAACCGCGATCACCGGGGAGGAGAGGATTGTGTGGACCACCGCCAACTCGGAGGAGGGGGGAAATAGGAGGTCAGTGTCCCCCATAGAAGGGGGTGCTGGATGGAAGGACAAAATAAAAATAGTAGTGAAACATTTTACAGTTCAGTGTTAGCATCAAACGGACAGTTACCCCAAGTACTGACACTTGTGCAGAGCCGGTCCCAGCCGCTGGAGACCTTCACACTGAATGCGGCAGCTCTCCAGATCGAGGTGTTTGATTGTATCACAGAGCCTGATGGCATGAGACAGGACCGCACAGTCAATCGGGGTCAGTCCCAGTCCACGGAATGAAAGTGTTTCCACAGATCCCAGTGTCTGCTGAGCCAGTGCAGGATTCTGAGACTCAAACAGGTAGTGCATCGTGTTCAGGAGGCTCCGTTTATCAGCTTCACTCTCTGTGTTTCCAGCCCGGCGTTTAACCTCCTCCTTCACCCAGTCAATCACTCGGCAGATTGTTTGATGAGGGAATTTACCCAGAAACTCCTCCAGGATCCAAGCTGTCCGTGGGGAGGAGAGACCAGCGACAAAACGGAGAAATACTTCAAATCGCCCGTCTGTCGTGCTGTGGGCTTCAGACAGGAGTTTCACGATATTCCCGGGATCTACAGTCAGGAATTGTGCGAGTGCGGCTACAAACTCTTGGATGGTGAGGTGCGGGAAGGTGTACACCACGCTCCGGGCTGAATCCTCTCTCTCCAAAAGTTCCATCAGGAACCCGGACAGGAACTGGGAAGGCTGCAGATTGTATTTGATCAAATCTCCATCTGTGAACACAATGTTCTTCTCAGCCACTCCAGTGAAGGCCATCTGACCAACCCTCAGTAACACCTCACGGAGGTTCTCAATCTCACGGCCGTGGTTTTTCAGGATGTTGTAAATAAAGTAGCAATATAGTTGTGTGATGGTCTTGGGAACTCGCTGCGGGTCCCGGTGTGTTTGTGTGAAGAAGGGGCCCAGTGTCAGGACAAGGATCCAGCAGTAGGAGGGGTTGTAGCTCATGGTGTACAGGATCTCGTTCTCCTTCACATGTTTGAAAACAGCTGCTGCCACCGTCTGATCTTCAAAATACCTGGTGAAATATTCCTTCCGTTCCTCACCAACAAATCCCAGGATTTCAGCCCAGACACTGATCTCTGCCTTTTCCAGTAAATGTAACGCAGTGGGGCGGGTGGTCACTAGCACTGAACACCCTGGGAGCAGCTTGTGCTGGATTAAACTGTACACAATGTCAGACACTTCACACCACCACTCGGGATCTGGGCACTGGTGCTTAGGTTCTGTGTCTCTCCGACTGTCAGCAAAATCGATTCTGCCCTTGAATTCATCCAGACCGTCGAATATAAACAGCAATCCCTCTGGGTTCTTCCAGACCTCCCGCAGCATATTCCCAAAGTAAGGATACTGATCCAGAATCAGTTCCCTCAGGTTTACTCTGCAGTTAATAGTGTTCAAATCCCGGAATTTGAAACTGAAGACAAACTGGAAGTGTTGGTATATTTTCCCCGTGGCCCAGTCATGAACAATCTTTTGCACCATTGTTGTTTTTCCGATCCCCGCGACTCCGGCCACTGATGCTGAACTCCCAGATCGGGATTTACTCCGGGAAAAGCTGCTGTGGAACAATTGATCTGTCCTGATTTTTTCCAGTTCTCCCCGGAGACATTCCTCTCTCCACTCTTCATGGTCCCGGCCTCTTGCCAGCAGCTCATGTTCCACCAGTGTCCGATCTCGAACAGTGGAGATGATTGTGAGCTCAGCGTATCGATCAAGCAGCTGGAAATCCTTAACCTTCTCCTTCATCAGGATGGTGTTCACGCTCAGTGTTTCAGTCTGTGCTCGCAGAGTCTCCTTGTGTTTCTGTTGAACATCTTGCACGGGAAAAGGCAGATAATGGACACAATGTTAGATGGCTCAACTCAAAACTCAACATTCATGATTACAAGAATGAGTTCAATGCCCTTCAGTTGAATTCATAGAGCTGGAGGTTTGGGTATCAGACCTCAGAGTGTCAGGAGCCACTGATGAGAAATCACTCATCCTGTTGCACTAAAAATTATTCCATTCTAGTTTGGGGTTCACTGGTCCCTTCTATCCAGGAGTTGATTTCTCCCGTGGAAAACACAGCAAGTGTCTTTTTCACAGTGTGTCACACTACTTTGAAAACACTAAAGTGTGATGTGCTGGGCACAGACAGACAGGAAGGGTGTGGGGTGGTGTGAATCCCGTCACTCGGACAATTGAGGATGGGGAATTACCCAGTGTATCAGGGACACATCCAGGAGTGTGGGGTTAACAGTGGTGGGATCCAGGAGGAGGGGAGGGAGAGGTGGGGGGGAGGGGGGGAGGGAGTGGGTGGGGGGGGGAGGATCGGGTGGGGGGGGAGAGGGGGAGGGGTGGGAGGGAGAGGGGCGGAGGGGGGGAGGGGGGGGGGAGGGGGGGGGGTGGGGGACTCTATCCAGGAGAGTGTGGGGGGGGGTGTGTCAGGGACTCTATCCAGGACCAGGGGGGGGGGGGGGGGTGTGTCAGGGAGGTCCAGATCCAGGAGGGGGGGGTTACACAGTGTGTCAGGGACTCTATCAGGAGTAGAGGGGTTTACACAGTGGGGTCAGGACTCTATCCAGACCCCCAGAGGGAGAGAGCCCGAGATCGAGAGTAGAGTGTGTGGGAGTTAGGAACAGTGTGTCAGTAGACTAAGGTAGTGGAGGGGTGTGGGTGGTCAGGAGAGAATATGAGAGTGTGTGGGAGAAAAGGGTCAGTTCAGGAGTGTGGGGAGAGAGTGTGTCAGGAGAATGCCAGGAGTGATGGGTTCTTGTGTCAGAGACTCATCCAGGAGACCAGAGGGAAGTTAATGTCAGGATTATCCAGTGTGTGTCCAATTACACAGATTTGTGTCAGGGACTCTATCCAGAGGAAGTGGTGGGGGGTAACACAGTGTGTCAGGAGGTGTCTTGAAGTGTATCCAGGAGTGTGTGGGGTGTGACACACATCAGGTCAGTGTGTTCAGGGACTCTATCCAGGAGTGTGTGGGTTTACACAGTGTATCAGGACTTTATCACAGTGTGTCAGGACTCTATCCAGGAGTGTGTGGGGTTACACAGTGTGTCAGGACTCTATCCAGGAGTGTGTGGGGTTACACAGTGTGTCAGGGACTCTATCCAGGAGTGTGTGGGGTTACACAGTGTGTCAGGACTCTATCCAGGAGTGTGTGGGGTTACACAGTGTGTCAGGACTCTATCCAGGAGTGTGTGGGGTTACACAGTGTGTCAGGACTCTATCCAGGAGTGTGTGGGGATACACAGTGTGTCAGGACTCTATCCAGGAGTGTGTGGGGGTACACAGTGTGTCAGGGACTCTATCCAGGAGTGTGTGGGGTTACACAGTGTGTCAGGGACTCTATCCAGGAGTGTGTGGGGTTACACAGTGTGTCAGGACTCTATCCAGGAGTGTGTGGGGTTACACAGTGTGTCAGGACTCTATCCAGGAGTGTGTGGGGTTACACAGTGTGTCAGGGACTCTATCCAGGAGTGTGTGGGGTTACACAGTGTGTCAGGGACTCTATCCAGGAGTGTGTGGGGGGTATACACAGTGTGTCAGGGCCCTATCCAGGTGTGTGTGGGGGGTACACAGTGTGTCAGGGACTCTATCCAGGAGTGTGTGGGGTTACACAGTGTGTCAGGACTCTATCCAGGAGTGTGTGGGGTTACACAGTGTGTCAGGACTCTATCCAGGAGTGTGTGGGGGTACACAGTGTGTCAGGGACTCTATCCAGGAGGGTGTGGGGTTACACAGTGTGTCAGGACTCTATCCAGGAGTGTGTGGGGTTACACAGTGTGTCAGGATTCTATCCAGGAGTGTGTGGGGTTACACAGTGTGTCAGGACTCTATCCAGGAGTGTGTGGGGTGTACAGGTGTGTCAGGACGACAAAATGTATCAGGAGATCCAGGAGTGTGTGTGGGGGGAAATGTCACAGGACAGTATCCCCAGGAATGTGTGGGGTTGCACTGACAAACCTCTTCACAGATGAGTGTCCCACAACATGAGAGGAGGAAACTCAGGAGTGATACAAGGAACATGGGAGGGATTGGAGGGTGTGAAATGGAGCAAAGGAATAGTTCCAGTGTTGGGAGAGAAACAAGTGATTTGATGGGGGGAATTTGACCTCTTTGGTTACGCTCGGACTAAGGAGGAGGAGGATGAGCCGTGCTGTTCCTAACAGTTCCATGGTAATTAACTCATGGAGCGAAGGAAATTAGGAGCTAATGGCTCAGGATTTCTTCAGAGATGGGATGATTGGGCATGGGAGGACAGGGAGGAAGGAAAAGGAGTAGGCGGAACAGGAGGTTGC
Source organism: Leucoraja erinaceus (assembly GCF_028641065.1). Lineage (NCBI taxonomy): Eukaryota > Metazoa > Chordata > Chondrichthyes > Rajiformes > Rajidae > Leucoraja > Leucoraja erinaceus. The sequence goes on along the minus strand of NW_026576225.1, from coordinate 30,579 downwards.
TGTACTTCGTTTCCGGAGGTTGAAGGGAGGAGGGGCAGGGTGTTGCAAAACAGGAGCCCATCCATAGTAAATTCCCGGATGTCCCATTGGCGACATTGCTAACCTTTTGATCTGCTGATTACCAATTCTGCAAAGCTTGACATGTGACAGAGTCAGTATGCAGGACCATCAATTTCGAATGGGCACTGGGCACCTGGAACGACTGCTGAGTGGATCAGCTCCCTTGAATGGGGTGAGGAAACGAGAGGAGGAGGTGACGGGTAGAGTTTGTGACCATAAAGCGCTGCAGTGAGAGTGGAGGGAGATAAGGGGAGTGGGTGCCCTGGAGGGGGGGAAGGGGGGGGAAGGGAATGACGGTTGAGAAGTGACCGGGGAGGGGTGTACGGGAGGGAGGGAAGGGAGAATTGACAAGGGAGTTGCGGAGGAGAGGCAGACATGAAGGTGGGGGGGGTGATGAAGAAGATGTGGCGAGGGGGGGGTCACGTTGGAGGTGGCGGGAAGGGCCATTGAGGAACGAGGATGATTGTTGTGTTGTGACTGATGGGAGGGGTGAAAGGTGAGGACTAGGGGGACTCTGCCCTGTTGCGAGTGGGGGGATGGGGAGAGAGAGCAGTGTTGCGGGGTATGGAAGAGACCCTGGTGCGAGATGGGACTTTCCTCGTTATACCTTGCACTAAACGTTATTCCCTCATAGTTTATCTATACTGTAAATGGCTCGATTATAATCATGTATTGTCTTTCTGCTGACTGGATAACACACAACAAAAGCTGTTCACCGTACCTCAGTACATGTGACAATACACTAAACTAAGCTAAACCTGACTCTACACACAAAGAAACAATCCATAGTGAATCCCCGTGTCAGTCTAACAATTGCTTAGCCTTTGATCTTCTGATTTCCAATTTTGCAAAGCTCTGAACAGTTTCAGTATTACATCAATTCTAACAAGTCATTGGTGTGAACTGTACATTTCAACACTCACCTTCCATATGAGAGGGTAATTCAGTTAAACCTCTGAGGATGTTCATGTATTCTTCTGTATCAGGACCTGTTTAAACCAACGAGCATTCATTAAACCAGACTTGAATAACATTGTTAACTCCAGTGTTTCAATGTGATATTCAGTTCAGTGTGTTGATTTACCGTACCGAGCTCCTGGATTTCTTTCAGTATTTTGTTCAGCTTTGGTAATTCATTCTGCATTTTCACAAAGGATTCCCACATCACCCGCCGGGCACGGTTACCCTTCTCCATCACCAGACTGTGGAAGAGTATGGAACTGTCTCTGCGGTTTCCCTTTGCCACCAGCTCAGCGACGCTCTGTGAAGAACAACAATGAATATATGGGGAAGTGAATGAGACAATGCTAATGGGGAGGGATTAGCCGTTCAGTGATGGGGTATTGTAAACCAGCATCTGCAGTTCCTTGTGCTTGAGCATAATGCCCTTTGTGGTTTAATGAACTGAGCTAAATGTGACCAATGAAACTGATGACACTTGATTTGCCTCTTCATACACCCATGACACTGTGCTGACAAACTGTGTACTCCCAGAGTCCTGACAGTGTCCCAGAACACAGCAGAGTACAGCACGGGAACAGGCCATTCAGGCCAATGATGGCTGTGTTGAAATTGATGTGAAATTAATCCAATTCCTTTTGGCCTCACATGGACGTGTCCAGTCCAACCTGCATTTCTTCCTGCTCTGTAGTTTGAAGCTATTATGTTCTTTCATCTACATTCTTACTCTCTGAGCCCACATTCACTCATTGACCAGATAACGTTTCTATTTCTATACCTGCCCCAGTTTTACCCGATCAAAGACATCCCTCTCTTGTACATTTCCTGCAGCTCATCCCTTTTCACTGCACTTTAACTCAGCTTCTCTTCCCACAGTTGTGTAAATAACTGACGTTTGTTTATATTGTAGATTTTAGCAAATGTACTTTTATTTATTTTATTTATCAATTGAATGATAAGCGAACAGTTCAATGTCTTAGAATAATTCAGCAGGTCAGACAGCATCTCCAAAAACAGTTATTTTGTGCAGCACATTGTGTGTTATTTTGTAAACCAGGATCAGCAGTTCCTTGTGTTTCTGCCCAATGTCCTCTGTGGTTTCATGAACTGATCTAAATGTGATCAATGAAACTGATGACACTTGAAAAGTATTATTGTTTCCGATTCAGGTTTACAAGTTTACTGCTTCCTGACCTTTGTGCTAAGAACAGCTGGATCAGAATGGACAATTCTCACAAATCCCCAGGTCACAGGTTGTGTTCCTGATACCAGATCTACAGGACACAAGCTGATCAGAAATCAGTGTCTCCATTGCGCTGTTCAACCCAGGGAGTGCGAGGTGTGTGGGACTGACATTGGTCACTCTTCCCCCCTCGATGCAGTCAGTTCTGTGACAGGAAACAAGTCACCGTGTTCTTTCCACTTACCCTGTGTTCTTGTTCACTGAAATATCCCTGAGGCCTCATCATGAGACGGAGACTTTCAACCCCTTCTTCAATCGCCTGTTTCAGTCTCTCCCGATAGAATTTTGTCAGTTGGAATAATTGGTAGTCGTTCCACTGTGTCAGGAGCTCAGAGAATGTAGGCGTTACATCTGTGTATCCAAAGAGAGAAACTAAACACCATCTGAATCAGTCCCCTTGGCTCCAGCTACAACAGCAACCCTCATCCTGACTGTTCCTGCCCCCTAATTAGAATGATCAAAACAGAATATCGGAATAAGACAATGTGCTGGAGGAACTCAGTGGGTCAACCATCATCTCTGGAGAATATGGATAGGTGACGTTTCAAGTCTGGACCTTTCTTCAGGCTGATTGTGGTGGCGATGAGTGGGGAGAAATGTGGACAAGAGGAGGGACAGGTCAAAGACTGGTAAGTAAGGTGGATACAGGTGAGGGGAGTTTTTGATAGGCTGATAATTGGACAAAAAGGAAGGGATTCCAAGCCAGTGGGCCACATGAGTGACAAGGGTGGGGGACAAATTTGCGAAACTTGAGCAATGTATGTAGACTACTGAATAATTTGTATAGCCCCCGGAAATGTCAGATGAATTTTTCGCACGATTTATGTATTGTATATTTATTACCTGAATAAAGTCTATTTTGAAATTAAAAGATAATTGGACAAAGGCCAGAGATGAAAAGACAAGTGTTAAAAGTTGCAAATTGTGAAGCGAGATGAATTAATGTCTGTGGAAAGGGAGAGGGGAGAAATCTGCGCGAGGAGTAACAATGGTTAACAAACGGAAAATCCGGTAGGTCTTGGCGGATGAACAGTCGCCGAGTCGATGCTCTGTCTGACCAATTGCCAACCATTGTAACTCTCTTCCCATTCCCATAGCAACCTCTCTGTCCTTGGACACGTGCTCACTGGGGGAACAGCATCTCAAATTCCGCTTGGGTAGCCTACAAACCAATGGCATGAACATTGAATTCTTCAATTTTATGTAACAATCCAAACCAGACATCCGCATTATTTCCTCCCACTCTCTCCACTGTCTAGCACTGATTTCTCCGCTCCCCATTTCCTGCCTCCTATATTCCTTTCTTTAATTTCATAATTTCCAACACTCAATCTTTCCGCCTAACACCTTGATTTTTCATCTCTAGCCTTTGTTCAACCACCTACCTATGAAAATACCTCCTCAATAATATCCATCTCACTTGCCAGGCTTTGTGTTGCCGCTCCTCTCTGCCAGCTTACGACTGCCCCCGACAATCAGTCTGAAGGATCGAGGAGGTTGAGGCAGCATGTGAGCAGGGGAGGGTTGGATACCGTCTGACCCGGGGAGGATTGACAGTGTGTGTGACCCAGGGTGCATGGGCTCCAGGGGGATGGGACAGTGTGTGACCCAGGGAGCATGGGCCCCAGGAGGATGGGACAGTGTGTGTGACCCAGGGAGCATGGGCCCCAGGGGATGGGACAGTTTGTGACACAGGGAGCATGGGCTCCAGGGGGATGGGACAGTGTGTGTGACCCAGGGAGCATGGGCCCCAGGAGGATGGGACAGTGTGTGTGACCCAGGGAGCATGGGGCCCAGGGGGATGGGACAGTGTGGGGCCCAGGGGGATGGGACAGTGTGTGACCCGGGAAGGGAGGGCACTGGTCGACTGTGATCATCTCCGTAGCCGGTGTTCAGACAGGGAACATATCACAGCAAAAACACAGTAGACAAACGCACTGATGAAGAGGTGCAGATGCACTTATCACCTGAGGCAACACTGTAGTTGATGCCAGCTAATCTCCCTGGGATTATTTTCCACATGCATGAACCACCCAGTTTACTCATGGATAATGGAAACACCTTGCAATTGCTCTCCTTCAACCAAGTGTGTCCCACCCATCACCATCACTCCACTTTCTGTGGCCTCATGCTCCCTGGTTTCAATGATACTTTGTCATGTGTACACAAGTTCAGTGACCATCCTCCTATACACAAGGATCATGAGAGACTGTAGACGATCACAGCTATTTTTATATGTCCATAGATTCAATAGGGACAGTCTTTTTCCGAGTAGGAGGAAAATCAAGAAACAAATGATTATAGGTTTCAAAGTGGGTGTCAAATTTTTATGGTAAAATCAGTACATGGATAGGATAGGTTCAGAGGGACATGGGCCTTACACAGGCTTGTGGGACTATAGTAGATCGGCCATGTTGTGTGACGTGTCCAAGGTGGGGCTGAAGAGCCGTGTTCCATGCCGTGTGCCTCTATGACTCTGACGCACAACTTGGGCCATAATAACTCCAACAGTGCAGACTACACAGAGTCCAAACACAAGAGTCGCCACGATTCATGCACCATCTTATACTCTTCACTTTCTCAGAAAGCCTCTCCCCAGTCACTGCATTAATTCACATCTGAATCTTCAATGAGGATGATTCATCGCCTCTACGATCACTCCCTCTGTCCTTTCAACTACTGCCTGCAGATGTTAACATCCTCTCTTTCTCAGTCCCTTCCTTAATCCCCTATCCTTCTGACCTGTGGACCATGTACTAGATGCAAACCAGATATCCAGACAACATTTATATCGTGAAGAATTCTGCAACACACCTGTGTCCATCCTTGTTGTTGAGGTCACTGGAGCCGCAGTCCTGTTTCCAACTTCAGCCGTGGTGTGGATAGGTGTTACTATATTCTGCTGCTCTGCAGTAACCCAAATAATAATAGTGGGATTAGACAATGATTAAGACAAGAATTAAAAGATATACAAGTGAACTGTGAACCACTATCCACCACGATCAATCTCCCGGTGTTGGGGGTGGGAGCGGGTAGGTTTGGGGGGAGGGGGGACGTAGGTTTGGATGGCTCGAAGGGCCGAATGGCCTACTCCTGCACCTAATTTCTATGTTTCTATGTCAACATTTAACCGGAAACTAAACTGAATCAGCCATTTCCATCCTGTGGCCTGGTGATGTAACAGTATTGAAATCTTGCACTGAGCGACTCGCTTCTTCACATTCAAACCTTTCCCCATGGACCACAATGGACATGTCAAGAGATGTTGCAGCTCCTACACCATCCAGAACAACACTGACCACTTGCCTGGCAGCCCATTCACTTGGATTAATGGGTCAATAACTAGACCGATGCTGCAAAGGCCAGTGCTGGGTCTCCCAGTTTTACAGCCTATATTAATGACATAGAAACATAGAAAATAGGTGCAGGAGTAGGCCATACGGCCCATTCAATATGATCATGGCTGATCATCCAACTCAGTATCCCATACCTGCCTTTTCTCCATACCCTCTGATCCCTTTAGCCACAAGGGCCACATCTAACTCCCTCTTAAATATAGCCAATGAACTGGCCTCACCTACCTTCTGTGGCAGAGAATTCCACACTCTCTGTGTGAAAAATGTTTTTCTCATCACCGTCCTAAAAGATTTCCCCCTTATCCTTAAACTGTGACCCCTTGTTCTGGACTTCACCAACATCGGGAACAATCTTCCTGCATCTAGCCTGTCCAACCCCTTAAGAATTTTGTAAGTTTCTATAAGATCCCCCCTTCTAACTTCACAGTCTAGCGAGTACAAGCTGAGTCTATCCAGTCTTTCTTCATATGAAAGCCCTGCCATCCCAGGAATCAGTCTGGTGAACCTTCTCTGTACTGCCTCTATGGCAAGAATGTCTTTCCTCAGATTAGGAGACTAAAACTGTACACAATACTCCAGGTGTGGTCTCACCAAGAACCTGAACAACTGGAGCAGAACCTCCCTGCTCTTATACTCAAATCCTTTTGCAATGAATGCTACCTTCTGTGGCAGTGAACGCTTTCTTCACTGCCTGCTGCACCTGCATGCCTACTTTCAATGACTGGTGTACCACGACACCCAGGACTCGTTGCATCTCCCCTTTTCCTAATCGGCCACCATTCAGATAATAGTCTACTTTCCCGTTTTTGCCACCAAAGTGATTACCTCACATTTATCCACATTATACTGCATCTGCCATGCATTTGCCCACTCACCCAACCTATCCAAGTCACCTTGCAGCCTCCTAGCATCCTCCTCACAGCTAACACTGCCCCCCAGCTTCGTGTCATCCGCAAACTTGGAGATGCTGCATTCAATTCCCTCATCCATGGGGTCCCAGCACTGTGCCTTGCCGTACCCCACTAGTCACTGCCTGCCATTCTGAAAAGGACCCGCTTACTCCTACTCTTTGCCTCCTGTCTGCCAGCCAGTTCTCTATCCACATCAATACTGAACTCCCAATGCTTTAAGTTTGCATACTAATCTCTTATGTGGGACCTTGTCGAAAGCCTTCTGAAATTCCAGATATAACACACCCACTGGTTCTCCTTTATCCACTCTACTAGTTACATCCTCGAAAAATTCTATAAGATTCGTCAGACATGATTTATTTTTCATAAATCCATGCTGGATTTGTCGAATGAATTCACCACTTTCCAAATGTGCTGCTATCCTTAATAACTGACAACAGCATTTTCACCACTACCAATGTTGGACTAACTGGTCTGTAATTCCCCGTTTTCTCTCTCCCTCCCTTTTTAAAAAGTGGGGTTACATTAGCTACATTCCAATCCTCAGGAACTACTCCAGAATCTAAAGAGTTTTGAAAAATTATCACTAATGCATCCACTACATCTGGGACTACTTCCTTAAGTACTCTGGGGTGCAACTTATCTGGCCCTGGGGATTTATCGGCCTTTAATCCATTCAATTTACCTAACACCACTTCCCGGCTAACCTGGATTTCACCCAGTTCCTCCATCTCATTTGATCCCTTGCTATTTCCGGCAGATTATTTATATCTTCCTTAGTGAAGACAGAACCAAAGTAGTTATTCAATTGGTCTGCCATGTTCTTGTTCCCCATGGTCAATCCGCCTGTTTCTGACTGCAAGGGACCTACATTTGTTTTAACTAATCTTTTCCTCTTCACATATCTATAAAAACGTTTGCAGTCAGTTTTTACGTTCCCTGCCAGTTTTCTTTCATAATCTATTTTTCCTTTTCCTAATTAAGCCCTTTGTCCTGCTCAGCTGGACTCTGGAATTTCACCCGGTAGACTGGTTTTTCCGGCTAATTTGTATGCATCATCTTTTGTTTTGATACTATCCCTGATTTCCCTTGTTATCCACGGATGTACTACCATCCCTGATTTATTCTTTTGCCAAACTGGGATGACTAATTGTTGTAGTTCATCCATGCAGTCTTTAAATGCCTTCCATAGAAACATAGAAATTAGGCCATTCGGCCCTTCGAGCCTGCATCGCCATTCAATATGATCATGGCTGATCATCCAACTCAGTATCCCGTACCTGCCTTCTCTCCATACCCTCTGATCCCCTTAGCCACAAGGGCCACATCTAACTCCCTCTTAAATATAGCCAAGGAACTGGCCTTGACTACCCTCTGTGACAGAGAGTTCCAGAGATTCACTCTATCTCCGTGTGAAAAAAGTTCTTCTCATCTCAGTTTTAAAGGATTTCCCCCTTATCCTTAAGTTGTGACCCCTTGTCCTGGACTTCCCCAACATCGGGAGCAATCTTCCTGCATCTAGCCTGTCGAACCCCTTAAGAATTTTGTACGTTTCTATAAGATCCCCTCTCAATCTCCTAAATTCTAGAGAGTATAAACCAAGTATATCCAGTCTTTCTTCATAAGACAGTCCTGACATCCCCCAGGAATCAGTCTGGTGAACCTTATCTGCACTCCCTCTATGGCAATAATGTCCTTCCTCAGATTTGGAGACCAAAACTGTACGCAATACTCCAGATGTGGTCTCACCAAGACCCTGTACAACTGCAGTAGAACCTCCCTGCTCCTATACTCAAATCCTTTTGCTATGAAAGCTAACATACCATTCGCTTTCTTCACTGCCTGCTGCACCTGCATGCCTACTTTCAATGACTGGTGTACCATGCCACCCGGCTTTATCTCCCTTTTTCCTAGTCGGCCACCATTTAGATAATAGTCTGGTGCTTTCCTGTTTTTGCCACCAAAATGGATAACCTCACATTTATCCACATTATACTGCATCTGCCAAACATTTGCCCACTCACCCAGCCTATCCAAGTCACCTTGCAGTCTCCTGGCATCCTCCTCACAGCTAACACTGCCCCCCAGCTTAGTGTCATCCGCAAACTTGGAGATATTGCCTTCAATTCCCTCATCCAGATCATTAATATATATTGTAAATAGCTGGGGTCCCAGCACTGAGCCTTGCGGTACCCCACTAGTCACTGCCTGCCATTGTGAAAAGGACCCGTTTACTCCCACTCTTTGCTTCCTGTTTGCCAGCCAGTTCTCTATCCACATCAATACTGAACCCCCAATGCCGTGTTCCATTGCATATCCACCGTCAACCCTTTAAGAATCAATTGCCAGTCTATCTTAGCAAATTCACGTTTCATACCCTCAAATTCACCTTTCTTTAAGTTCAGGACTCTTGTTTCTGAATTAACATTGTCACTCTCCATCCTAATGAAGAACTCAACCATATTATGGTCACTCTTGCCCAAGGGATCACGCACAACAAGACCAAAGATCTTATAGCAGAGCAAGATAGGCTACTCCTGCTAAATGCAATGGGCTGACGTGTAGAACGCTATGGAGGGGATCCTGGGCATTTTTCCACGCCCATTTTAGCAACTGAGCCTACCTGATCCGACCCGACTCGCAGTGTAATCAATGTTGCGGGGCAACAGTTTGTGTGGGTTAGATTCATAAATCCGTAAGTTCATACTTCTTGTCAAGAATAAAATTTGACTCTGGTAATTGTCTTTTTTAATGTTTTTTAAATCATTTCTTTTTAAATGGCTCACAAACAGTGTTTGATTTGATTTTGTAGTAACCGGAACCGACCCGACTCGCAGGGTAATTGACATTGCGGGGTAACTTTTTGTGTGTGATATAGGGTTAGATTCATAATTTTGTTAGTTCATAATTCTGTTCATTCTTGTTAAAGAATAAAATGTTTATAAACACACATACATGAAAATTATATAAATGTTTATAATCATATAACACACACAATTATATTCTGATCCAATAATGAACTTTATTTCAGACTAGACACGGGACATTAAATAAGAAACATTGTAAATAAGAAACATTGTAAACCTCCCCGCAACTTCTCACACACGAGGCCTTATCCCCTCTCCTGCTGCTCCGGGCCGCGCACTCTCTCTCCCGCTGCCCCGATCCTCACACTCCCTCTCCCGCTGCCCCGGGTCACGCACTCTCTCTCCCGCTGCTCCGGGCCGCGCACACCCTCTCCCCCAGGCCGCGCACTCCCTCTCCCACTGCCCCGGGCCGCGCACTCCCTCTCCCGCTGCCCCGGACCCCACACTCTCTCTCCCGCTGCCCCGGGCCGCGCACTCCCTCTCCCGCTGCCCCGGGCCGCGCACTCCCTCTCCCCGCTGCGGATCCAATCTTTGGCCGGAAGCGAGATGGCTGAGCAAGATGGCGAAACAAGATGGCGGAGGCAGGTTGCTAAAATGAGTCATAACATCACCCATGAATCCGCCCATGAGCGTACTACACTTTTGCGTGAGAGTAACCCATCTTGCTCTGCTATAAGATCTTTGAACAAGACTGCTAACTAACCCTTCCTCATTACTCAATACCCAGTCGTTGGTTCCTCTACATGTTGGTTTAGAAAACTATCCTGCATACATTCCAAGAAATCCTCTTCCTCAGCACCCCAGCCAATTTGATTTACCCAATCTATATGTAGATTGAAGTCACGCATTATAACTGTTTTACCTTTGTTGCACGCATTTCTAATTTCCTGTTTGATGCCACCCCCAACTCCACTACTACTATTAGGTGGCCTGTACACAACTCCCACTAGCGTTTTCTGCCCCTTAGTGTTTCGCAGCTCTACCCATATCGATTCCAAATCCTCCAAGCTAATGTCCTTCCTTTCTATTGCGTTAATCTCCTCTCTAACCAGCAACGCTACCCCGCCTCCTTTTCCTTTGTCTATCCCTCCGGAATATTGAATATTCCTGGATGTTCAGCTCCCAGCCTTGGTCACCCTGGAGCCATGTCTCCGTGATTCCAACTATATCATAGTCATTAATAGCTATCCACACATTCAACTTATTACTTGCATTGAGACACAATGCCTTCAGGCTTGTTCTCACAACACCCATACAATTATGTTGAAAAGTGGCCCTTTTTGATTTTGACCCTGGATTTGGCTGCCTGCCGCTTTTACTTTTCACCTTGCTACCCTCATTTTACACCCCTCTGTCTCTCTGCTTTTGCACCCATCCCCCTGACACATCAGTTTAAATCCTCCCCCGAAAGCACTAGCAAACACTCCCCAAACGACATTGGCTCCATTCCAGCCCAGTTGCAGACCGTCCTGCTTGTACTAGTCCCACCTCTCCCAGAACTGGTTCCAATGCAAAGAAATTGGCTGATGGAGCAACTAATAAAAAGGCAAGATGCAGTGAAACTGGTTAAACGAGCTAGCTCAGTGCTGGAGGGGAGAGTAGACTCTGGGATGGATGTGCTTGAGAGGCGTATGAGGCACAAGGTGCAGGTCATCCTGAAAAACCCCAGGCATCCCCTCCATGTAATTCTGGAGAGTCAAAAGAGCACTCGGAACAACAACCGGCTCCTCTCCCTGCCCTGTAGAACGGAGCGGTTCAGGAGATCCTTCACCCCTGCAGCCATTAGATTTTATAATTCGGACCGCTAGGCTGTAGGGGGATGCATTCTTGCAAATTTTAATTTTTAATTGTTAATTATTGGTCTTTTAAGTATTTATTGCTCTCAGGTAATGTCCACAGTGTATTCTATGTATTTTCTGTCTGTGTTCATTTTGAATCTGTGGGTTTGTTGGTTGGGGGCTTCAAGACATCTGAATTTTCCTGAGGGGATCAATAAAGTATTTATTATTATTATTATTATTAAGCAGCCTGTTGGGACTAGTTCTATTGGGAGAGAGGGTGTGTTGAGGTAAAGTGCTGTGTACAGGGCAAGTGTGAGTCTTTGGCAAGGAGTCTGAGGAGTGGGGGCAGGAGATAAAGGTCCAGCCTGTTGAATCAGCTGTGTAGCCTGTTGCGTGAGATTGTTGGTTCTTATTTCAGTGCTGTCAAGAGGCAGGTGGAATGATGCGACGTTCATGCGTGGGGTGTCAGAGCAACTGCTGGTCTCCCTGGTGACTAAACACGTGGGAAATGTGTCCAGGAGCATCCACCCCTCTCTCTCTCTCTCTCCCCCCTCCCTCCCTCCCTCTCTCTCTCCCCCCCCCCCTCCTCTCTCTCTCTCTCCCCCCCCTTGCTTTCCCCCCCCCCACCTCTCCCCCTCTCTGCCCCCCCCCTCCCTCTCTCCCCCACTGCCCTCTTTCCCTCCCCTCCCCCCCCCCCGCCCTTCTTCCCTCCCCTCCCCTCCCCCCCCCCCCCCCACCCCTCCCCCTCCTCTCCCCCTTGGTCTAGTATTCTATACTTCTATTAGGCCTCCACTCAGCTAAAACAATCTAGTCTTTGTCTGCCTTAGACCATATTTCCAACTGATGTATATTCTGATGGATCATTTATTCAGCTTTCCCCTTGATCCACAATTCTGAAAATAGTTCTGTTGTTTTTGAACGTACTAAATCGACCACCTACGTTTTTGTTCAAACATCGACATGTTTAGAAATTGCAGAGGTTCCAAAACTGATCCTTACAGAATACTGTTGGTCATGAACCCAGTCAGAATAACACTCCTCCACCACTATTCCTCTCTCCTGTTTCCCCTCGCTGTAAGTCCTTTGTTTTTTTTCTCTTCCCTGTCCCTACAGTCTTCACCATTCTGCAGCATCCCCTCCCCTCCCATTTAATTTCACTCACCTGCTCCTTGGATGAAACTCGATGATTCCTTGTTTGATGAATCTCGGTCATGATGGATTTTGCCACTTGGGTCAGTTCCAGGGCCGTGAACCACGTCTCCTATTCCTTGCCCTCTGGACTGACATTGTTCCCTTTCCTCTTCGGCGGGTTCACATTCCATTGATGTTCTGCTCTCAATCCCACTTTGCTTTTCTGTCGTTGTTCCTGTGTTCTGACCATCTTCTTTTGATGAGGTGCCTGGCCAAAGCCTTTTGAAGGCCTTTCCCACTTGAGTTAATTTCCCACCTGAAAAAAAATATTAAATGCTGGTTACAGAGCAATTTCAAATTGAGAAAACCACAGGTTGGGAATATCTGGCAGCAATCTGAGCTGACATTCAGGAGCAAGTGGAAATTAATGTTGTCTTAGAAACAGAGCAGGAAAACAAGCCATTTCAGGTTCAGAACTGCTGTAAACTTGGGAGGAACAGCAGCAGCAGATTAGCAAGAGACGACTGATTGGCTCTAGCCCAAGTGGGAGGAGAGAAGTGAGTCAGAGGGGTGAAAACAGTTGAAAACTGAGGAATTTGCTTTGTAAATTGGTAAATCAGGCAATTTATCAGTCAATTTAAGCAAGACGGCTCTTAGCGAGCGGCAGTGAGTGAGTGGCCTTGTGAGGGAAGTGCCCTGTGAGAAAAGTGTGAGTCTTAGGAGAGGAGACCACGCAATACGCTTGAGAGGTAGAGACGAAAGAAGGAGATGTCAGGCAAGCTGATTCAGTGCGATGCTTGCAGTATGTGGGAGGTCAAGGACACCGCTGGTGCCTCTGGCTGCTACAAATGCGAGAAGTGCATCCAGGTAGAGCTCCTGAAGGGCCGTGTTGGGGAACTGGAAAAGCAAGTGGACGACCTCCGGTTCGTACGAGAAATTGAGCCGTTCCTCGACAAGTCCTACAGTACAATTGTTACACCTAAGGTAGTGGAAGAGAGAAGGTGGGAGACAGTGAGAAAGGGAGGGAAGCATGGAATGCCAACGTCCCCGGATGGTGTACCTCTTGTAAACAGGTTCACCCGCTTAGAAGCTGTTGGGACAGAAGACGTGTTTACACTGAGTGGCGGACTGGCTTGTGATGCGAATAGGGCTGTTGAGCCAAAACCAAAAAGGCCTAAGGCAGGCAAGGCCATTGTAGTGGGAGACTCCATTGTGAGAGGTACGGACAGGGGTTTCTGCGGCAACAGACGGGATGCAAGGATGGTGTGCTGCCTTCCCGGTGCCAGGATCCAGGATGTCACGGATAGAGTGCAGAAAATCCTCAAGGGCGAAGGTGAACATCCGGAAGTGGTAGTGCATGTCGGCACAAACGATGTCGGAAAGAAGGGGATGAATATTCTGCAGCGTGACTTTAGAGAGCTCGGAAAAATGTTGAAAAGCAGGACCTCCAGGGTTGTTATCTCCGGTTTGCTTCCAGTTCCCCGTGCTGGCGAGAGCAGGAACAGGGAGATACGGGACCTGAACGTGTGGCTGAGGAACTGGTGCACGGGGCAGGGATTTAGATTCTTAGATCACTGGGATCTGTTTTGGGGTAAGGGGGAACTGTACAAAAGGGACGGATTGCATCTTAACGGGTGTGGGACCAGCATTCTGGCAGGCAGGTTTGCCACTGCTACACGGGTGGCTTTAAACTGAATAAGGGGGGTGGGGTGTCGAATGGGATAATGGAGGATGGAGTTAAAGGGAAAGGGTTTCTTAAATGTGTGAGCGTAGAGACCGAGGGGTGTAAAATGAGGGTAGAAGCAATAGGTAGCAAGGTGAAAAGTAAAAGTGGCAAGCAGACAAAACCAGGGCAAAAATCATTTGCTTTTAAAGAACAAACCTTACCTGAAACACTAGCAGAATCAACGATCACACTAATACTTAAAAAAGATAAATATATAGAAGAACCAGGATCATACAGAGCTATTGCATTGTTAAATACTGATCAAAAAATATTAGCGAAAATACTAGCTAGAAGACTAAGTCAATATGTCAGTAAAGTAATAAATAAGGATCAGACTGGATTTATACCTAAGAGACACTCATTTAATAACCTGAGACGTCTGCTTAATATAATGCACTCTCACAAATCTCAAGAACAAGAGTTATCTATCATTTCATTGGACGCAGAAAAAGCGTTTGATCAAGTAGAATGGGATTATATGTTTAAAGTATTGCAAAAATTTCAAATGGGAGAGAGCTTCATCGCATGGATAAAATTATTATATAACAAACCCACGGCTAGAATATTAACTAATAATATACTATCTACGAAATTCCAATTAACAAGGGGCAATAGGCAAGGGTGTTCATTATCACTGCTATTATTCGCTCTGGTAATTGAACCTTTAGCTGAAAAAATTAGAACACATCCTGACATCTATGGTTATAATACAAATCATTCAAATAACAAAATATCCTTATACGCAGACGATGTATTACTGTATATCACAAAACCCCAAATCAGTATACCAATCATATTAAACCTAATCGAGGATTTCGGATCTTTCTCAGGATACAGAATAAACTGGAACAAAAGTGAAATTATGTCGATAAAACCGAAAGACTCAACACATCTTTTGAAATTCCCCTTTAAAATAGCTACAGAAAAATTGAAATACTTAGGAATTGAAATCACTAGAAATTATCGCGGCATGTTTAATGCTAATTATAGCCCCTTACTTAAGAAATTAAACAATCTAATTAAATTCTGGAAAACGCTGCCGATGTATTTAATAGGTCGAATAAATGCTATAAAAATGATCTTTTTACCACAAATCCTATATTTATTTCAATCAATTCCAATATATCTTCCAAAAAAATGTTTCAAAAAATTAGTCTCAGACATCACAAACTTTATATGGGATTATAAATCCCACAGAATACAAAGAGCACACCTCAGTAAACCAAAAGAGATGGGTGGTCTAGCGCTCCCTAACTTTATGTACTATAATTGGGTGGTAAATATTAAAAATATGATTCACCTGCTGGACAACTCTGCCCAGCAGGTGGATTGGATTATAATGGAGAGAGAGGACTGCGCTCCTGGTAATACAGGAGCGACTCTCCTCTCACAAACGAATTTGAATAACAAACATTATAATAAAAATCCAATGATACATAGTACAATTAGAACTTGGAAACAAATAAAACAGAACTTAAAATTAAGAAATCTATCTCTGCTAATGCCAATAGCCAATAACGCTTCGTTTAAACCCTCAATTATAGATAAATCATTTACACAATGGGAAAGAACGGGAATCAAAACGCTCGGAGACCTGTATGAATTAGGGAAATTATTACCATTTCAACAATTACAACTGAATTATAACTTGAAAAATAATCAATATTTTAAATATCTTCAAATCCGTGATTATCTGAAAAAATATACAAAAGACTATTATAATATGCTCCCAGACTTATTAGATGAAGCCATGAAGATAAAGGCTGAATCAGCAAATCTAATATCATACTTATATAATATTATATTGAATATAGAAATACCTACAACAGATAATATTAGAAGAGACTGGGAACAAGAACTAGCTATAAAAATTTCAAAAGAGAGCTGGGATAAACACTTATTATATGTGCATAAATGCTCGATCAACGTACGACATACTCTAATCCAATATAAAACATTACATAGACTATATTATTCAAAAACTAAAATAAATAAACTTTTCCCCAATGTCTCACCCATTTGTGATAAATGTCAGTCACAAGAAGCTAACATAGCGCACTTTTGTTTTCTGTATAAAAATTCAAAAATTCTGGAACAAAATATTTGAAATCTTCACAAAATTATTTAAAACATAACTACTACCCAAAGTAGAATGGATCATTTTTGGAATATCGGAAGGTAACCCAGAATTAAATATGTTTCAAAAGAACTTACTTAATTATGGGCTAATAATGGGAAAAAAGCTTATACTTAAATTTTGGAAAAATGCTCCAATACCAACAACAAAAATGTGGATTTCAAACATGTTCGAAACACTACACTTGGAAGAGATGAGACTCCTCCTAGCAGGCAAAGCAGATCACTTCCAAAAGACGTGGTCTGCATTTATGGATCTATTACAAGCATAAGGTGCAATAATAAGTTAAAACATACCAGGACCTGGTAATGGGGGGTATAAAATATTTTTTTAATAAAAACACGGTTGGTATATCCTTTTTTTACGGAGTTTTGTGTTACAATAGAGCGATTGATTTTCCTTTCTCCTTTTTTTTCTTTTCTTTCTAGGGTCTTATTTCTTTTCTTTGCTTCCTTCTCTAATTCCTTCCCTAAGGGGTTCTCTTCTCCCAACACTTTCCTGCACCTTCACGATTCTTGCTTACTTTCCTTACTTCTTTTATTTCTATCTTTTTTAAAGCTCAAAAAATGAAGTGGTACAACATAATGTAATAAGATATATGCGATGTATTAATGTGATTTACTGTACTGCTAATAAAAATAAAATTAAAAAAAAAAAAAAAAATCAAAAAGGGCCACTTTTCAACATAATTGTATAAGGGGTAAGAGTGTTGTAAAAACAAGCCTGAAGGCTTTTTGTCTCAATGCAAGGAGCATTCGTGATAAGGTGGATGAGTTGAATGTTAGATTTACTAGAATGTTGCCTGGGTTTCAACAACTAAGTTACAGAGATAGGTTGAATAAGTTAGGTCTTTATTCTCTGGAGCGCAGAAGGTTAAGGGGGGGACTTGATAGAGGTCTTTAAAATGATGAGAGGGATAGACAGAGTTGATGTGGACAAGCTTTTTCCTTTGAGAATAGGGAAGATTCAAACGAGAGGACATGACTTCAGAATTAAGGGACAGAAGTTTAGGGGTAATATGAGGGAGAACTTCTTTACTCAGAGAGTGGTAGCGGTGTGGAATGAGCTTCCAGTCGAAGTGGTGGAGGCAGGTTCATTGGTATCATTTAAAAATAAATTAGATAGGCATATGGATGAGAAGGGAATGGAGGGTTATGGTATGAGTGCAGGCAGGTGGGACTAAGGGAAAAAAAGTTGTTCGGCACGGACTTGTAGGGCCGAGATGGCCTGTTTCCGTGCTGTAATTGTTATATGTTATATGGTTAATGTGCAGATAACTATTAATGACTATGATATAGTTGGGATTACGGAGACATGGCTCCAGGGTGACCAAGGCTGGGAGCTGAACATCCAGGGATATTCAATATTCAGGAGGGATAGAGAGAAAGGAAAAGGAGGTGGGGGTAGCGTTACTGATTAGAGAGGAAATTAATGCAATGGAAAGGAAGGACATTAGTTTGGAGGATGTGGAATCGGTATGGGTAGAGCTGCGAAACACTAAGGGGCAGAAAACGCTGGTGGGTGTTGTGTACAGGCCACCTAACAGTAGTAGTGAAGTTGGAGATGGTATCAAACAGGAAATTAGAAATACGTGCGACAAAGGCAAAACAGTTATAATGGGTGAATCAAATTGGCAGGGGTGCTGAGGAAGAGGACTTCTTGGAATGTATGCGGGATAGTTATCTAAATCAACATGTAGAGGAACCAACGAGAGAGCAGGCTATTTTAGACTGGGTATTGAGTAATGAGGAAGGGTTAGTTCGCAATCTAGTTGTACGTGCCCCCTTGGGCAAGATTGACCATAATATGGTTGAGTTCTTCATTAGGATGGAGAGTGACATTGTTAATTCAGAAACAATGGTTCTGAACTTAAAGAAAGGTAACTTTGAGGGTATGAGACATGAATTGGCCAAAATTGACTGGCAATTAATTCTAAAAGGGTTGACGGTGGATATGCAATGGAAGACATTTAAAGACTGCATGGATGAACTACAAAAATTGTTCATCCCAGTTTGGCAAAAGAATAAATCAGGGAAGGTAGTACATCTGTGGATAACAAGGGAAATCAGGGATAGTATCAAAGCAAAGGATGATGCGTACAAATTAGCCAGAAAAAGCAGCATACCGGAGGACTGGGAGAAACTCAGAGACCAGCAGAGGAGGACAAAGGGCTTAATTAGGAAAGGAAAAATAGATTATGAAAGAAAACTGTCAGGGAACATAAAAACTGACTGCAAAAGTTTTTATAGAAATGTGAAAAGAAAGAGATTAGTTAAAACAAATGTAGGTCCCTTGCAGTCAGAAACAGGTGAGTTGATCATGGGGAACAAGGATATGGCGGACCAATTGAATAACTACTTTGGTTCCTTCTTCACTAAGGAAGACATAAATAATTTGCCGGAAATAGCAGTGGACCACGGGTCAAAGGAGTTGGAGGAATTGAGTGAAATCCAGGTTAGCCGGGAAGTGGTGTTGGGTAAATTGAATGGATTAAAGGCCGATAAATCCCCAGGGCCAGATAGGCTGCATCCCAGAGTACTTAAGGAAGTAGCTCCAGAAATAGTGGATGCATTAGTAATAATCTTTCAAAACTCTTTAGATTCTGGAGTAGTTCCTGAGGATTGGCGGGTAGCAAACGTAACCCCACTTTTTAAGAAGGGAGGGAGAGAGAAAACAGGGAATTACAGACCAGTTAGTCTAACATCGGTAGTGGGGAAACTGCTAGAGTCAGTTATTAAAGATGGGATAGCAGCACATTTGGAGAGTGGTGAAATCATTGGACTAAGTCAGCATGGATTTACGAAAGGTAAATGTCTGACGAATCTTATAGAATGTTTCGAGGATGTAACTAGTAGCGTGGATAGGGGAGAACCAGTGGATGTGGTGTATCTGGACTTCCAGAGGCTTTCGACAAGGTCCCACATAAGAGATTAGTATACAAACTTAAAGTACACGGCATTGGGGGTTCAGTATTGATGCGGATAGAGAACTGGCTGGCAAACAGGAAGCAAAGAGTAGGAGTAAACGGGTCCTTTTCACAATGGCAGGCAGTGACTAGTGGGGTACGGCAAGGCTCAGTGCTGGGACCCCAGCTATTTACAATATATATTAATGATCTGGATGAGGGAATTGAAGGCAATATCTCCAAGTTTGCGGATGACACTAAGCTGGGAGGCAGTGTTAGCTGTGAGGAGGATGCTAGGAGACTGCAAGGTGACTTGGATAGGCTGGGTGAGTGGGCAAATGTTTGGCAGATGCAGTATAATGTGGATAAATGTGAGGTTATCCATTTTGGTGGCAAAAACAGGAAAGCAGACTATTATCTAAATGGTGGCCGACTAGGAAAAGGGGAGATGCAGCGAGACCTGGGTGTCATGGTACACCAGTCATTGAAAGTAGGCATGCAGGTGCAGCAGGCAGTGAAGAAAGCAAATGGTATGTTAGCTTTCATAGCAAAAGGATTTGAGTATAGGAGCAGGGAGGTTCTACTGCAGTTGTACAGGGTCTTGGTGAGACCACACCTGGAGTATTGCGTACAGTTTTGGTCTCCAAATCTGAGGAAGGACATTATTGCCATAGAGGGAGTGCAGAGAAGGTTCACCAGACTGATTCCTGGGATGTCAGGACTGTCTTATGAAGAAAGACTGGATAGATTTGGTTTATACTCTCTAGAATTTAGGAGATTGAGTGGGGATCATATAGAAACTTACAAAATTCTTGGGGGGTTGGACAGGCTAGATGCAGGAAGATTGCTCCCGATGTTGGGGAAGTCCAGGACAAGGGGTCACAGCTTAAGGATAAGGGGGAAATCCTTTAAAACCGAGATGAGAAGAACTTTTTTCACACAGAGAGTGGTGAATCTCTGGAACTCTCTGCCGCAGAGGGTAGTCGAGGCCAGTTCATTGGCTATATTTAAGAGGGAGTTAGATGTGGCCCTTGTGGCTAAGGGGATCAGAGGGTATGGGGAGAAGGCAGGTACGGGATACTGAGTTGGATGATCAGCCATGATCATATTGAATGGCGGTGCAGGCTCAAAGGGCCGAATGGCCTACTCCTGCACCTAATTTCTATGTTTCTATGTTTCATTCAACCTAACCAAAATGGACGAGAAGCCGAAGCAAAGAAGTCGAAGCCAAAGAACCGAATGGAAACGAGGTCGAAACGCCAAAAAAAACGAAAGAGTATGAAGACGAAACGCCCACTAACCAAAAGGATGGGTCGCCTAAATGCAAACTCACCGAATGGCTGCTCTGTCGAAACGGCACCTACCCGAAAGGCGGCATCGCCTACAGGCCAACGGAGCGACTGTCGGGATGAATGATATTTTGATGTAACCCAACATCGTTTGCGCCCGTGTCGACGTGTTGTCGCTCACAAACGTACTGACAGTGAGTGGGAATGAACCGTCTTTCTGACCCTGGTGCGAGGAGTGGGAAAACCCCTTGCCAAAGCCACATGCCTGTGGAAATGAGCAAGGCCAGGCGTTGCGCTCCCCGCCTGCCAGCAGCCACAGATGGGATTTCTCATTCACAATGTAATTTCGGTCAAATTCCTACCTTTCCAACAGATCCCACTTCATCTCTCTCCATAACCACACCTCTGCTACAGCCACAGTCACTCAAGGCGTTCCCCAAGCCTCGTACTCGGCCCCCTCCTCTTCATCATGTACATCCTCCCCCTTGGTCAGATACTCCACCACTTCAATCTGGACTTCCACTGCTATGCTGATGACACCCAGATCTACCTTGGCACCAAATCCCCCCACAACCCTCCCCTCTCCCATATCAACTCTTGTTTGTCAGCTATAAAAACCTGGATGCAACATAATTTCCTCAAACTCAACAGCGATAAGACAGAATTCCTCCTCATAGGCTCCAAAGCCACACTCAGCAAAATCAATAACCCCACTCTCACCATCGACGGCACCACTGTCTCCCCATCTCCCCAGGCCCGCAACCTTGGCGTGATCTTTGATTCCACCCTCTCCCTTGAGCCTCACATCCGCCATGTCATTAAAACCTCCTTCTTTCATCTCCGCAACATCGCCAAACTCAGACCCTCTCTCACACCGCCCGCTGCTGAAAGACTCATCCATGCCTTCATCTCCTCCCGACTGGACTATTGCAACTCACTTCTCCTTGGCATCAGCTCCACCTACATCAACCGACTCCAACTGGTCCAGAACGCAGCCGCTCGACTCATCACCCACTCCAAATCCTGGCATCACATCACTCCAGTCCTCAAACAACTTCACTGGCTTCCCATCTCCCACCGGATCACCTACAAAATCCTGATCCTCACTTACAAAGCCCTCCACCATCTGGTTCCCCCATATCTCACTGACCTCCTCTCCCCCTACCAACCCTCACGGTCCCTCAGATCCACATCAGCTGGTCTCCTCTCCATCCAAAAGTCCAACCTCCGCAGTTTTGGGGACAGAGCCTTCTCCAGGGCAGCTCACAGGCTCTGGAACTCCCACCCCCAACTGATCCGTAATTCCATGTCCCTCACCATCTTCCAGTCCCGCCTCAAGACCCATCTCTTCACCTCTGCCTATCCTTAGCCCCACGTGCCGTCCCTTTTCATCTGTGCATCAATTGCCTCATACTGTGTTTTGTATTGAATTCTGTATTTACTTTGTGTACTAGTCATGTCTCTACTATTTATTTCATTCCCCTTACATGTTTTTCCTCTACCTGCTAAATTTTTGTAAGGTGTCCTTGAGACTCTTGAAAGGCGCCCATAAATAACATTTATTATTATTATTATTAAATGCTGAGAGGCAAGGAGAGGGGGTGGAGAGAGTGTGTGGAGGGAGAAGGAGGGTGGGGGTAGACAGAGACAACATTTAGCATTCTTGTCATTTGCTGCAGCATAGAATGCAAGTGCAGGGAGGCCTTGATACAAATTTATAGGGAGCTAATTAAGCCTTAAGTGGGAGGAGTGTATGCAATTCTGATCTCCATACTGTGGGAAGGATGCCTTTGAACTGTGAAGATACAGATGAGATTCATCAGGATATTGCTCGGAAATGAATATTTCAATTATCAATAGAGTCTGGAGTGATTTAAGTTGTCTTCCTTGAAGCTGGGGCGGACAGGCAGTGATCCAGAAGTACAGAATACTATGAGAAAAATAGAGTCAAAGGCAAAAATAGTTTAGAGGATGATCTTCAGGGAAGAATCTTTCAGCAGTGATGGCTGCAGTCAGGGACACACTGTCTGGGGTGGTGTTGGAGGCAGGCACTCCGTCACAACATTGTAGGAGCACCTGGATGTCCATTCGATCTGTAAATGGATAGTAGACGACAGACCAAGTGCTCAGAAATGGGATTAGTGTAAATAAATTGACAGGTGGCAAATGGGTCAAAAGCTCATTTCTGCGCAGAATCTGTTTCTGGACTCTGATATTCTGGCTTAACTTTTGCAGCAACTCAAATCATTTGTCTCCAAAAAGAGTGCTGATTTATCAGACAATTCCTGCATCTGTGACGTCACTGTCCCTGTAGATATCAATCCTCTGTGCTCAGTCCCTTCCCTATTCTCACTTCTGTGCGAACCTCATTTGTTGCATCAGGTGTACACCCACTGTCAGGGCATCATATATATGTCACAAAGGCTCACAAACCTTTTTGTTTCTTTGATGTAGAGGCCACTGAATCACCTTCCCTGTCACCACCTTCAGCCATGATGTCGACAGACGATCACAAACTCTGTAGCTCTGGAATAAACATTATTAACAGAACCATCAGTTGACAATTGAATGTGAAGGAAGACATTGCCTTGTGAAACAACAAACAGCATTACAGTGCAGCAGAGATGTGGAAAACACCACATCCAAACAAGGTACACCCCTGCAAATTAGCAAAAATAAAAGCAGGAGTAGACCACCTAGCTCTTCATGTCTGACCTGTCATCCATAAAACTTTGTCTGATGTATCCAAGGCAGCAATTCATCATTTGTGCCAGATCCCTGAAGTTTTCAAACCCCCTGATCGCCGTGTCACTATTCCAGACCAAACACAGTCAATCCCCAACATCCACACCTCACCTGTTTGGAGACATCAACTCACAGAAAGAGGAAAAATACCCACTGGTGGGGAATTACTGTCACACTCTGCTGGCCCTATTCTTACCACAACCCTGCCATTCAGGACAGAAGCTTCCATTCCTCCATGTTACCAATTGCCAAATTTCCCACTAACTGGAACAGGAAATAAACTACAAGCATCCCAACTCTACTGGAAACTGGAGTCCCCACCTCTCCCATGGCACATTCCACCACATCCCTGGAGTTTCCATTCCAGAATAGAAGGATTATATCCCAGGCCTGGACTTTGCAGCATCTCCATGATGTCAGGTGATGTCTGCAGTACCACCACTTCACAGGAGAATCACCCGTCCCATCTCTACAGGACGCTGCCCAAACCCGCCCAAATGTTCATCGGACGGCGTTACCGGGAGGGAGCTGGAGACATCAGGCGCTAGCAGTGGCCCAGTAGGAGGGTGAACTGGGTTCATGCCTACAGCCCTTCAAGGTAGGTGGAGGCACCCCGTGGGACACAAAGATGGGTGAGGAGAGGGAGGTCTGTTCACAGGAACACGAACTGCACCAGGACATCGAGCTCGCGGGCGACTCTGATTTGGACTTTGAAAATGGCGATGCCTGCATGTGTAATATGCGCTAAAAGAATTTCTCTGTAGTTGCATATTGAACTACTGAATTGTTGACCAAACATCTGTTCCTCTCAGCACTCAGCTCTCCAACTGATTCATTCTCAACAAAGAGGGATTATCCTTTGGTATCTTGCAGAAATTTTCTATTATCATAGCGGAAAGATACAATTCTGCATTAAATGGTACTACTTCTGGTCCTGAACTATTCCAACTGTGGACAGGTGATCTCTTTCTACCTTTAGACAACTTCTAGCATCTAAATCAAACATATTTGTTTATCTTACCATTGTGTGTGATCTGGCCAAGTATAATTGACTACCATTTGTTACCAGTGTAATAAAGACGATGTGTATTTACTTTATTGATTAAAACAGTGAATACAGAAAACAGTGGAAGTGCAAGTGTATATGATCCATTATCTGAACTGGGACTGTATCAAATGTTGCTCAAACTGCTGAGTGTTTCTACCATGTCGGCATTTTCTTTTTTCTTCAGATCTTCTGGAATAGCAACATATATTTTTAATTCCATGCAACAAAAAAAAAAAAAAAAAACTGGTTGCAAAAGTCACGTCATTCTGCAGTGGTCAACAGATTTGTGTAAATTTAATATTTCCACTCACATACCCAATAGTCCCAACTCATTTGAATAATGAAATGAGAACTGACATATACAAAATGCATTCTGTGTTGCAAATCTGAAATCCTCACAGTATCCTTTCCTCTTACTATCATTCTGCTGCAACTTCTCCTATGATCACTCAGTCTCAGCTGTGACCAGAGGGCGATAAAAATGTGTAAGTCTCCCTACAGAAGGCTCAGAAAGGCCTTTACTCTGGTAATTGAGGACGTTTTATCAGCAAAAATAACTGAAACCGGAAATAAGCTGACGGTTTAATTATGAAATAGTAACCTGAACATTCCGCCATTTAGTAACTGTAAAACAAACTGGGACATTTGCTTTGACTCCACCAGACTGCTCAGCACATTCAACACATCAACTGTTAGTTACAACTCTATAGAAGTGTGTGTGTGTGATGTGCAGCATCTCCACCAACACATCCAGTGACAAAACACAGCTGTTTTTGAACTTGACTGTTGTGCTTCAAACTATCACGGTGACACATTTACTCACAACAATCAATTCAATGTCCTGACAAAAGCAAATCCAATTCAATGGGGAAATTTAACCCAAGTCTGTCCCCAACATTAGACCCGTCCACTGGGGACCGGCGGACAAAATACTCACCGATGGCAACTTGTTGTCCTCGCTCCCCAGCCCTGAGTCCGAGTCTCCCGGCCCGGACAGTGGAGCCTTTCTCCTCTCCTCGCTCCCCCAACGCGTGGACTCTCTCTCCCCGCTCCCCCGGCCCGGACACCGGGGCCTCTCTTCTCCCGCTCCCCCAACGCGTGGACCCTGTCTCCCCGCTCCCCCGGCCCGGACACCGGGGCCTCTCTTCTCCCGCTCCCCCAACGCGTGGACTCTCTCTCCCCGCTCCCCCGGCCCAGACAGTGGAGTCTGTCTCCTCTCCCCGCTCCCCCGGCCCGGACACCGGGGCCTCTCCCCGCTCCCCCGGCCCGGACACCGGGGCCTCTCCCCGCTCCCCCGGCCCGGACACCGGGGCCTCTCCCCGCTCCCCCGGCCCGGACACCGGGGCCTCTCCCCTCTCCCCCGGCCCGGACACCGGGGCCTCTCCCCGCTCCCCCGGCCCGGCCCCGAGTCTGTGTCTCCCCGCTCCGCCGGAAGGAAGCGCCGCCCATCCGGTGACTTGCCAGACTGTGCACATGCGCACTGCGGCTTGTGCGTCATCAGCGCGGGGCGGGGGCGGGGGCGGGGCCGGTTACGTCACCGGGAATGAGATGATCAAAGCCGCAGAGACAACAACAACAACAACAAAGCTGGAGAAACTCAGCGGGAGAGAGAGGGAGGGAGGCAGCAACTAAGGAAATAAGAAGTTTCAGGTCGAGACCCTTCTTTAGACTGATGTGGGGGCAGGAAGAAGAAAGGAAGAGGCGGACAGTGGGCTGTGGGAGAGCTGGGAAGGAGCGAGAAAGCAGAGACTCTGAAATTGGAGGTCAATGTTCATACCGCGGGGGTGTAAACTACCCGTGAAATATGAGGTGTTGCTCCTCCAATATGCAGTGGACCTCACTCTGGCCATGGAGGAGGCCCAGGACAGAAAGGTCTGATTCCGAATGGGAGGGGGATTTGAAGAGCTGAGCCACCGGGAGATCAGGTTGGTTATTGCGAACCCAGTGGAGGTGTTGGGCGAAGAGATCGCCACGCCTACGCTTGATCTCACCGATGTAGAGCAGTTCACACCTAGAGCAGTGGATGGAAGAGATGAGATTGGAGGAGGTGCAGGTGAACCTCTGAAAAGACTGCTTGGGTCCTTGGATGGTGTCGAGGTGGAAGGTGAAGTGGGAGTGTAGCATTTCATGTGGTTGCTAGGAAAAGTACCAGGGGTTTGGGTGGGAAGGGACTAATTGACCGGGGAGTTACGAAGGGAGTCGTCCCTGCGGAAAGCCGAAACGGGAGGAGATGGAAGATGTGGCCAGTGGTGGGATCTTTCTGCCCTGGGCCTCCTCATGGCCAGAGTGAGTCCCACTGCAAAATCGGAGGAGCAGCACCTCATATTTTGCTTGTGTAGTTTACACCCCAGCGGTATAAACATTCACTTCTCCGATTTCAGGTAGTCCTTGCTTTCTCCCTCTTTCCCCATCTCCTTCCCAGCTCTCCCACAGCTTACTCTCTCCGCCTCTTCAATTCTTCTTTCCGCCCCCCCACCCCCACATCAGTCTGAAGAAGGGTCTCTACTCGAAACGTGACCTTTTCCTTCGCTCCATCGATGCTGCCTCACCCGCTGAGTTGCTCCAGCATTTTTGTCTACCTTCGATTCTTTCTTAATCAAACCAGCAGATGCTGCAAATCTGAAATAAAGGCCCGCAGATACTGCAAACCTGAAATAAAGACCCGCAGATGCTGCAAAACAGAAATAAAGACCCGCAGATGCCGCAAATCTGATATGTTTAAGAAGGAATTGCAGATGCTGGAAAATCGAAGGTCGACAAAAATTGTGGAGAAACTCAGCAGGTGAGGCAGCATCTATGGAGCGAAGGAAATAGGCACCGTTTTCAGTTGAAACCCTTCTTCAGACTGCCTCACCCACTGAGTTTCTCCTGCAAATCTGTTATATGACCGGTAGATGCTACAGGTCTGAAATCAACCTCACAGATGCTGCAGGTCTGAAATCAAACCGGAAAACATAACCTCAAGTTCCCATTTAGGTTGCACACCACCTTCCACTTTAAAGTATTCACTTTAAAAATAGCCAAAATTACCTTTGAAAAAACTTATACACTGACATGTGCGCATGAAGACTGGTTACCAGAAGGTGGGATCTGACCGCTGAATACTTTCTCAACCGACAAAGACACTGGGTCGAATAATTGGCAAATGACCAACGGTGGTCAAGTCAAGTCAAGTTTATTCGTCACATACACATACGAGATTTACAGTGAAATGAAAAGTGGCAATGCTCGCGAATTGTGCAAAAAACAAACAAACAAACAAACAAACTACAAACAGAATATTCACATATTACATATTTGTGGGAGGGAGGAAAAAAATGGAAAAAAACAATTTAAAAAAGACACCACACAACAATAAAATGGTAAAGTAAAGTTAGTCCCTGCTGAGGTAGGAGTTTACAGTCCTAATGGCCTCTGGGAAGAAACTCCTTCTCATCCTCTCCATTCTCTCAGCATAGCAACAGAGGCGTTTGCCTGACCGTAGCAGCTGGAACAGTCCATTGCTGGGGTGGAAGGGGTCTCCCATGATCTTGTTGGCTCTGGAGTTGCCCCTTCTGATGTATAGTTCCTGCAGAGGGGCGAGTGAAGTGCCCATAGTGCGTTCGGCCGAACGCACTACTCTCTGCAGAGCCTTCTTATCCTGGGCAGAGCAGTTCCCAAACCAAATCGTGATATTTCCGGACAAGATTCCACAGCCGCTGAGTAGAAGCACTGGAGGATCCTCAGAGGCACTCTGAATTTCCTCAAATGCCTGAGGTGGTAAAAGCGCTGCCTTGCCTTGCTCACGAGTGCTGCAGCGTGTGATGTCCATGTCATATCCTCAGAGATGTGGACTCCAAAGTATTAAAAACAGCTCACCCTATCCACAGTATCCCCATTGATCTTCAATGGTGTGTACGTCCTCGGATGTAGTGCCCTCCTAACGTCCACGATCAGCTCCTTAGTTTTTTTGATATTTAAGAGGAGACTGTTGTCCTGACACCAGAGTGCCAGATCAGCCACCTCCTCCCGGAAGGCCTTCTCTTCATTGGCTAAGATCAGGCCCACCACCACAGTGTCATCAGCAAACTTGATTATCGAGTTGGAGCTGAACCTGCCCACACAGTCATGTGTGTACAGGGAGTACAGTAGGGGGCTGAGGATGCAACCCTGGGGGAATCCTGTGCTCAGGGTGAGGGACTTAGATGTATTTCCTCCCATCTTGACTACCTGCGGGTGGTGAGAAAGTCCAGGACCCAGGCACACACGGGGGTGTTGCGCCCCAATTCCAGCAGCTTTTCGGCCAGTCTGGTGGGGACTATCGTGTTGAAGGCTGCATTGTAGTGTATGAACATCATCTTCACATAGCCCCCCTTCTGGCTGTCAAGATGAGAGATAGCGGTGTGCAGAACCTGGGAGACCGCATCGTCCGTGGATCTGTTAGGACGATATGCGAATTGTAGCGGGTCCACGTTGCAAAGGAGGAGCTGGGGTATGGAGGTGCCACTGGTCAACAGAGTGATGAAGACAGGAACCCCAAGCACATTTACACTGGGTGGAGCTGGGCAGCCATTGTTCCACCGTTCCTCAGAGTCAGAAACAAGCCACCCCGAGAAACACACTGACCAGCACCCCAGTCACAGATTCTGACCCCTGGTTCTGGATTCTTCACTTGGGTGAAAAACCAGGAGTCAAGAGTGTTAAATTCTCACACGTACAATGGAACAATTAATTTCTTACATGTAGCATAACATAACACCCGGCATACATCTAATCTATGGACATTTCATTCAGGTCACCCCTCATTCATCCAAACACTAAAGAACAGAGGCTGAGTATCGGTGTCGCTACACACGGCAACACCAGTTTGATGAAACTTGATACAATATTATTCCTTATTTATGTCAATAAATGCTATCTACTGGTGCTTCTACAGCAAGGCACCATGATAATTGTATAATAGTACAAAAAACATTCACACAATACAACCTCCTGAACCCTCCCCACTCCACCCTCCTGAACACTCTCCTCACCCCCCACCCTCCCCCTCCTGAACTCTCTCCTCACCCGATCCTCACCCTCCTGAACCCCCTTGTCATCCACCACACCGCATCCTCCCCTCCTGAATCCTCAAACTTCACCCCCTAATGAACCCTCTCCCCACTGCATCCTCCACTCCTGAACCCTCAACCCATCCTCACCTTCTTGAACACTCTTCACCCTCCTCACCCTTTCTTCCCCTCCTGAACCCTCTTCGCCCTGCACACCCCATTCCCCCGCTTCTGAACCCTATCTTCACCCTCCACACCCCCACCCCACCCCCCTCCTGAACCCTCTCTTCACCGTCCTGATCCCCATCCTCTCCCTCCTGAACCCTCTCTTCACCCTCCTGAACCCCATCCTCCCCCTCCTGAACCTCCTCTTCACCCCCCATCTCACCCTCCCGAACCCTCTCTTCACCTACACATCCCACCCTGTCCCTCCCAAACCCTCTCTACACCTCCCAGACCACATCAAATAGTGAAAGGCCTGGATAGCGTGGATGTGGAGAAGATGTCTCCATCAGCGAGAAGGTCTAGGACCAGATGGCACAGTTTCAAAATTAAAGGATGTACCTTTAGAATGGAGATAAGGAATTTATTGTATTGTATATTGTATTGTATATCTTTATTGTCATTTCCTGAGTATTCGCATACCCAGAGGAAACAAAAAAACGTTGCTCAACCAGTGTCCATTCAGTGTGCATGAAAAATAAATAGAAATAAAAAAAATACATGTATCATGAACAAATTTAACACTCTACTAAACATTCAACAGGCGTTCCGACCGGCAGCGGCACAACAGTGGCTCTGCTGCAGTGTGGGGGTTTGTGCGCGATACTTGGCAGGGGGCAAAGTCCATTTAGCAGTCTTATAGCCTGTGGGAAGAAGCTGAGGAGCATCCTGCTGGTTTTGCAGCTAATGCTCCTGTACCTCTTCCCAGATGGCAGGATGGAGAAAATGTCACGCGATGGGTGGTAAGGGTCTTTGATGATGGAGATGGCTCTGCTGATACATCTCTTCCTGTATATGTCCAGCAGGAAGGGGAGTGGAGCACCAATAATCCTGCTGGCGGTCTTCACTATCCTGTCTAGTTGGTGCCGTTCGTACGCCTTGCAGCTCCCGAACCAGGAAGTGATGCTGTAGGTCAATGTGCTCTCGACAGTACCCCTATAAAAAGTCCGTAGGTGTGTAGTGGGGAGGCCTGCTTTACGTAGTCTTCGGAGAGGGTGAAGTCGCTGCTGGGCTCTCTGGACCAGAGCTGTGGTGTTGGCCGTGGACGTCAGGTCATCAGACAGATGTAGTCCTAGGAACTTCATGCTGCTGACCCTTTCCACATCAGCTCCGTCGATGTGCAGAGGTGTATGGTGTTGTTTCCCCGCCCTCCTCAAGTCAACCACCA